>NW_028227271.1:7617500-7730000 GCF_978045245.1 Mus caroli
GAACCACATGGTGGGACTGTAGACCTGTGCCTTGTGCCTAGTTCCTTTTTACTTCTTAATTGAAAATGTTTATGAGATCATTTGTCATGAGTATGTGAGACACAACAAGAGCATATTCCTTACACATCCGGCCCAGATCCCAGCAGTGCTGATAGTGTATAAAACTGCAGTATAGGGTCAGATGTATTGATGCTGATACAACTTACCCCCTTCATCAAGACTTCCCAATTTCACTTTTTAAGTTGTACTCTTGTGTGTTTGTATATCCTGTTGTATATAAATAACTTAATCACTTTTGTAGGCTTATGAATGTATAAAGTCAAGACCAGTCCAAGGCTGAAGGGAAGGTTTGATTGATTTTTATTTTTACGTTCATTGATGTTTTGCCTGCATGTATGTCTGTGTGAGGGTGTCAGAACTGGTGTTACAGACAGGTGTGAGCTGCCATGTGGGTGCTGGGAATGGAACTTTTGGAAGAGCAGCCAATGTTCTCTTAACCTCTGAATCATTGCTCTGGCCCAAGGGGCAGCTTTTTATTATAGGTATGAAGGGGAGGACAGCCAGGGACATCTGAAAGAGTCCAGAGCAGAGGGAGAAAGACGTAGAATGAATGTGGCCAGTAGACTGAAGGGAGCCATGAGAAGAGATGGGGAAAGAGCAAGAGAGGAAGAGAATAGAGTGTGGGAAAGGAGACCAAGACAGAGGACAAGAGAGCGAGGAGCAAGAGGGTCCCTCTGTAACCCTGCTGAAATGGCAGAGTTATCTAGGAAGGAGAAACTGGGGGAAGGGCAGCCCATGGACTGGAGAAGTTTGGTGGTGTGTGGTGGAGGGGGGTGACGGGGGGATTGAGGGGTTGGGGGAGAGAAGAGCTGAGAGGAGCCACTGGTACTGAGTGAGCCTGAACACTATTGCGTGCATTAGGCACCACAGTTAGCCATTGGTCCCAAATTTCTTTTGGATCTAACAGTGTATCGCCAAGATACACAGTCAAGAGAAAGAAGTTTTCATATCTTGTTACGACTGCATCCACTTCCGCAACCCTGTTCCACACCCCCCAAGACCCAGCAATCACTAATTGGGCATCTTCATGTGTAAAAACTCGCCTTGGCAAATGTTATATAAATGGATCATAAGCTTGAGATCTTTTGGATAGGGTCTCGCACTCTCAGCTTCCTGTGTCTAATTCCCTTGAGATTCACCCCAGTTGTTGAATATATGAACAGACAGATCTTTTAAAACGTTGTTTAATCTGTTGTTTGCTTAAGGATGGCTGAGTCACTGCCAGACATTTCGAGTCATTGAGCATGAAAGTGATAGAAGCGTGAATGAGCGAAGTGTGGGAAATACAACACAGGCTGGTCGGGATTTCAGCTACAGATCTGTCTCCTCCGCCCAGTCTCCTCCACCCAGTCTCTTCCACAACAGCGGAAAGGTGTCTGGAATGGGTTAGCAGGAACTCATCTTGTCAGGAGGACAGCAGGCGCTGAGTAGCAAGGTTGGGTAGAGTCTGCTGAAGCCTCAGCTACTTCAAGAACTGGGAAGGAAGAACAAAAGCAGCCTTCACCTTCGGAACCCCAAACATAACCTAGGCAACTGCCATTGCAACCCATAATATCACCCAACGGTACAGAGAAGCCTAAAGGAAACATAATTATCACCTAGCCTTGTGGCCCAGTGGGCAAAGTTAGAGGGTTTGTTTGCATTTTCTCTGGCAAGAAGTTGACTCCTTTTTCTTCTGCTACAACAAATAAAGGAATTACAGATATTTGTGTAAAGGTTGGCTTTTTTTGTCTTTTCAGCTCTCTAGAGAAAATATACAAGGGTGCAATTGCTGGGTCAAGTGGCAACTGCACGTTTAGGTGTTAAAGAAAGTGCCAATCTGTTTCCCAGACCAAATCCACTGGTACCCCGACACGCCACGCGTAGTTTTCAATCTTTTTTTACTTCTTGCTAACTCTGCAGATACTGTCAGCAGGTGGGTGGCCCTCAGTGTCTGTCACTCATAGGGACTTCTGTAAATTAACTGAATTATGCTAACCCCCATCTTGCTTTAAAAAACGAGTGAGACAAGAGACTATGGTGTATTTATTTGGCTTTGGCAGTTACTGGCGCAGGGGAAAGGGTAATCAGCTGAACTGGCTGGCTGCTTCCCAAACTGTGGACCCCAAATACTTGCTGCTTGAATCTTTCTGGGTTATTTCTGCTCCAGCAGTCTGGTGTCCTGAGAGGGGGGCACATTTCACTTGGTCATGTGCTGCTGGTCCATCACATCAAACGGAACATATGGAGACCTTCCTTCCATCCTCCTATCTTCTTCCTCTCTCTCTTTCTCCCCCCCCCTTCTTTCGCCTTCTCCTGGTCCCTACCTGTAACCCCCAGCCCAGTAACGCCTTTTCTCTCTATTCTCCCCAGTAATTGGCTGTAGCCATTTTTTGTTTAACCAATTGTTTTAAATTGGGGAGCAAGGTTTATACAGCACAGGTGGGTGTACGTGGGAATTTGCTCAACTTGGGGCAACCAGAGCTCAGGGTACGTAATTTAGCATTCGAATACACAGCAGCACCAGATCAACTCCCAATAGGCTCCTGTTTACAGACTAAGAGACTTGAACAGAAGAAAGCTGTTACTGTTGGGGTAACAGTGAGCATTAACTGCCTGCTTGTTGCTTGCAAGACACTGTACTTACATCCAATTTATTACTTACCGCAGCCGTAAAGGTGGGCCCTACCACCACTTTCAAGAGGATAGGTCAGATGCCTGAGGTTTTAAACAGAGAAGTGCCTGCTCATCATTACGGCTAGTACGTGACAGATCTAGGACTTCAGTCTAGGGCTGCTATGACCCCAGCTATCTGCTGTGTGATAACAAAAAAGCAAACAAAAGAAAGAAATGTTTCTGCACTGTGAAGGCCACTGCATGGGCTGCTGTGAGGGTCATGTCTCTTTTCCAATGTCAATATTGACTTTTATTATGTCTGGGAATGAAGGGATAGCTTTGCAATGTGTGTATGTGCATTTGTGTGTAAGAGAGAGAGAGAGAGAGAGAGAGAGAGAGAGAGAGAAAGATTGAGAACTAAAGAGAAGAAATAGCCAACAGGTATGCAACGATCTTCCTTCCGAAGTTAAGAGCAGCTCCAGCTGACTCATTTCAACACAGGCCGGAGCTGTCACTTGGGGATGATAGCATAGTGTAAGTAGTGTGGGTAAAGAAGCAAGACGTTACCCACAATACATCACACTACGTAGACCGTCTCCACAAATGCTCCCCCTATTTAAGCAGAAGGAAAAAGAAAATAAATAATGCAATAATTATGCAAATAATCAGACACACACGCGCTCGCGCACACACGCGCACATGCGCGCGCACACACACACACATACACATGCTCACATGTATGTATGTGTATGTGAGCCCATAGGAACAAACATTTAAAACACCAGGCGAAGTGAACCCAGTATGGCAGGAACTATAACTCAGGCTAAGAAAACCTCACTGCCTATGTCACAAATTACAGAAAAACTTGCTAAGATCTCAAGGGCAAAGAAATAAAACAAGAGGTGACATGGGAAACCATGGATGAGCCAAGACCACAAATAGAGAACAACAACAAAACAAACAAACAAACAAATCATCCAAGAGAACCAACACATTGGAAAGAGACAAGTGGACGTGTAAGCACAGCGGTGACAGAGAGGGACACCCAGAAGCCAGCATCATACACTCAGAAAGGGGGAGAAAGGTTTAACAGGATAAGGGCTGGTAAGACAGGCAGGATCCTGTACAAGGACAGCTGAAGTCTGTTAAGTACAGATTATAAAAACAAAACTGAAAACGGCCTCAAAGCTTTATATATAGTAACTGAACAACTAATTGTATACATATATATATGACTATTTGAGTCCCAGAAAAGAACTGATATAGAATAATTAAAACAAACATGTGGCCAGGTCAGATGGGTGGCTTTGGGACTGAAAGAGAAGGGTTAGAAAAGTCAGGGTAGAGGTGGAGTCACCTGCGAAGGACGGCAGCGTGGGAGTGATCTAGCCTTCTCTACAGCTTCGTGTCATGAATGGTGGCATCCGGTACCAGCGTGGTGCTAAGAACTGTACATGCATCATTTCATTTGATTTCCATAAAAATTATCCATCTTCATGTTCTCAGTGAGAGAACAAGGTGGGATAAATGAGCTGAGGCCCAAAAGGAGCATCCGCAGAGCCCAGATTGCAATTCAGTGGGTCTAACTCCCCAGCTGCCCACTGCACGCTGCTGTCTTAACACAGAACCCAATGCTTTTACTTTTATGTGGGCATGCTTCATTGATGTGTAGCTCGGCCTCATCTCTAGTGGGCTTCCCCAAAAGGACCGTATTCGCTAGAGCCATTTATATTTAGGAATGTGCTTATTATGTTATCCTCAAACAACCGAACCAGTTTGACGTGGAAACGGGAAGGCTCTTTGGAAAGTCAGTTGTGTTGAGTGGTGTTTGCTGGGGCAAACATGTGAATGAGTGGTTTTTTTTTTTTTTGAGGGGGGAGGTTTCCTGAAGCAGACCCAAGTAAAAGAATATTTTGCTAAGGCAGACACATGAAGGAACATTTGGCTGAAGCAGACACAGGTGAAAGGATGTCTTGCTAAAACAAGCTCGTGATAGGACATGTGATGAAGGATTCTTTGCTAAGCACATGCATGTATTGGTCTACCTTCTATGTGTTATTGAGCTCTATTTGTCATGACTCCATAGAGAGAAAAAACACACCCCCCCAAAAAAAAACAACCCTCTGGTGGTGTACTGGTGGCTTCTTGCTGCTTCTGTGGACTTGGGTTGATTGACAGAGTGATGTCAGCTGAGACAGACTCCTGTGGAGTTTTGCTCAGACAGACAGACTCCCATGGTGAGGCAAGACTCATGGAGGACACGTGGTGTTTGGAGGGAGAATAAATAGGACTCGATAGACAGTTAGAGAGGCTGGGCTTTGCTTACTTGTAGAGTTAACTTTGCTTTTTTTTTTGTTTGTTTTTTGGGTTTTTTTTTTGTTTTGTTTTGTTTTTCGAGACAGGGATTCTCTATGTAGCCCTGGCTGTCCTGGAACTCACTCTGTAGACCAGGCTGGCCTCGAACTCAGAAATCCGCCTGCCTCTGCCTCCCGAGTGCTGGGAATAAAGGCGTGTGCCACCAGTGCCTGGCTTAGAGCTAACTTCGCAATGCTTTTTGGTCTGGAGTCTTCACTGATCTCTTCGCTTCATTGAGAGAGGCATAGTCAAGAACTTCTCCTAGCATCTCTGATGGTCCTGGTCCCTCCTGCTGACTCATGCCGATTCAGCTGAGGCCTGGCTGTTCCTGCTAGGTCGTGCCACTGCGGATGCTATCCCGACACTACTGAACTGGACTACTGGTGAATATGTGGAGTATTTGCAAGTCGATCGAGCTCCCTCTGCTGACCTATGAGCTGAACTGCAATGCAGATGGGATTTGCTCCAAAGAACCTTTCTAAACAGGTCCACTTTCCCCGTATCCTAGTAATAACCGTTTTTCCCACTCCCTCTGTTGGGTGTGGGTGGTGGGCTAGAAGGGAGGTTAAAACATTTAAGGACCATTAGTAAAAGTAGGGTTGAGAAAAATTTAAGCCTACACCAATTGAGTGTTTTTGCTTTTTTTAATTTTATTTCGTGGTGCTGTAAGGTTCATGATTCTTTTTCCCTTGGGACTTTACAGAGATACCGCCACTCGTAATGATATTTTTAAAACGATTTTAAAATTTTTTAATTTTTAAGAATTCTTATACATTTTATAAATTTTCTCTTAATCCTAGGAACCAATGGTGAAGAAAACTTTAAAGACAGCTTTCTGGAGAGGTGGACCTTCCCGTCATAGTGAAGTCACCGATGCCAGTGGGAAAGCAGCCAGCGGAAGGGAGATTTTCGCCAGCTTGCAGCTTTGACCACTTGTACCGCCAGGAAATGCTTTTGCACCTTGTTTTCTGTTTAAAATGTGGACTGAAACTCAATAAATATTTACCTGGATTCCCAACAGTTTCTCCGTCTTCATCACAGTCTTGGTATAGCGCAGTGGTAGAGGGCGTGTCTTGGTCTCGGGTTGGACTCCTCATACACATACCGCGACCACTGTGTTAAAATTTAAAACTTAAAGGATGATAAAATTCAACACCTTAGTATAAAATTAACACAAAAAGGTTCAAAATTATCCCCGCCAGCCAGAAATCTGAAGTGAAAACTCAAACGTAGTTGTTCCTAAGTGAAATTTGGGACACGTTTAAATTAATATGTTGCGCTATTGCGTCTTGTGATGGTAAATGTTGTCAGCTTGACACAATCTAAGATAGCCTGGGAAGGGAGTCTCAGCTCAGATTTATCTAGATGAGGCTGGCCTTAGAGCATCTCTAGGAGAGATTTTCCTAACCAGGGTAATTAAGGTGGGAAGTCCCGTCCTGAATATTGGCAGTGCCGTTTCTTAGGTGGGGTGGGGGTGGGGGGCGAGTGGGGTTGGGTGGGGCTTAGACCGGATGAAGAGGAGAGAACCAGAGGCCACCATATGAGCCCCTCATTCTCTCTGTACGTGATGATAAACGTGATATAACTAACTCTCTCAGACTCCTGCACTGTGGCTTCCTTACGAAAACAGACGATAAGCCGGGCAGTGGTGGCGCACACCTTTAATCCCAGCACTCCGGAGGCAGAGGCAGGTGGATTTTTGAGTTCGAGGCCAGCCTGGTCTACAAAGTGAGTTCCAGGACAGCCAGGGCTACACAGAGAAACCCTGTCTTGAAAAAAAAAAAAAAACAAAAACAAAAAAACAAAAAAACGAAAACAGACTATAATCAGGGACTGTGATCTAGAGTAAACCCTCTCTCTCTCTTTGCCGGTGTATTTTATCACAGCAAAATAACTTTTAAAATACTATCTTACTATTTCAAGAATAACCTTTTAAAAGTAAATATGTATCTTAAAGCTACTGAACTAAATACATTTTATCACTTGCTGGTTGTCAAGGAAGCATAGGGGTTTGCAGGCCCCTCACAGAGGACTGGCCGCTGAGTGCCAAAGCCCTGGAAGTCTGGCTGAAGTTCTGCCTGTAGGAGCCTATACCCAGCTCCCGCCTTGATAACGGTGCTGCCACCAAGTGGTGTTATGTCCCATGGTGCGCCTTGCTGGTTCTTTAAGTGGGAGGCTGGTGCAGATCTGAGCAACCCTCCTGCCAAATTGGCTGTCACTTCCTGAGACTTGCTACGCAGTCTCCCAGATGCCTTCCTCCTCCCTGAGTGCTAGATGGTGTGTTTCCTCTAAGAGATCATTCTTTTTGTGTCCTGCTTTTCAACCTGGCTAGCTGATTTCACTTTCTGAAGTACCACTGCCCTGTTTAAACCATCTTTCGGCCATTCTCGCAGGCAGCGCATTCTCTGAACATGATCTATATACTTTGTTACAATCATATACTTTATGAGTGGAAGCATTTCTCATTTCCCTTAGACCAATTCCCAGGGACAGGAAGTGTCTCAGGGTCTCCAATGCTATAAAGAGACACCATGACCCAGGCAACTCTTATAAGGAAACATGTAATTGGGGCTGGCTTACAGTTCAGAGGCTTAGTCCATTATCATCATGGTGGGAAGCATGGTGGCACACAGGCAATCATGATGCTGGAGAGCTAGCTGAGAGTTCTACCTCTAGATCTGCAGGCAGCAGGAAGAGAGTGAGACACTGGGCCAGGCTTGAATATCTGAGACCTCAAAACCCACCCCCCTGTGACACACTTCCTCCAACAAAGCCATACCTCCAATACTGCCACTCCCTGAATTTATGAGGTCCATTTTCAGGAAGTATGCTATACTCATTTGGTAGTCTACAGTGTCTAGCAGAATAATATTCAAAGAAAAGGATCCCAAAAGACTTATCAGGTAGCCTTAATGATTGAAGACTAATAGCCGCCAGGTGAATTGATTTTATGGTTTTGTCTTGATTTTCAGAAGCTCGGGGCTGGGGAAACAAATCAGTCACTAAAACGCTTGCCACGCAAGCCTGAAGACCAGAGCTTTATCTCCAGGACCCAGGAAAAGAAACTGCTGTAACCACAGTGCTAGACAGAAACAGGGCCAGCCTGGCCAGTAAGCCCCAGGTCCTGTGAGAGGCTCTATCTCCACAAACAAGGTGGAGGGCCAGAGAGATGGAACCGTGAGTGCAGGCACCTGCCACTTAAAAGCCTGAGTTCAATTCCTGGGACCCACGTGTTGGAAGGAGAGATCTGACTCCCGAAAGCTGTGATTTAAACTCCACACATCACACACACATACACACACACACACACACACACACACACACGGACACACGGACACACGGACACACGGACACACACACACGGACACACATACACACTTTTGGAAACCTGTAAATCTTTAGTTTTAAAAGACAAATGAGTGACCTCGAGGAATAAATAGTCTCTCTCTTTACAAAGACAAATCTAAGACAAAGGCACAGATTAAGTTTCTTATGAATGGCAGAAGGTCCAGTCGGCTAAATAAAGTGATTTTCCTTTCTGTTCCGGGCTGAGACAGCACTGTCTTGAAAAATAACACACACTAGAGATTTTCCTCAGTTTTCCAACCCAGATGTATGACAGGCTTCAAAGGAGGCTTCTCAAAATACGCTCACACTCCGGGGTTCTCAGCTCTTGAACTATATTGATCAAAACCTAAAATAACAAACAAACAAACAAACAAACAAATAAAGCTATTTTAGTAACACATAGTGATATTGTGAGTGGGATGTAAATTAAAGGCATTGCAAATATAAAATAGTGCATAGAATTAAAAGAATGTTCCTGTGAGTCAACTCAGATTCCATACAGAAAGGAACGGATTTTCCGTTTTTAGATTAAGGTTGTCTTGTGTCAACAGCGTTATTGAAGAAAAATCAAGTCCCCAGTGAGCCGGGAGTAATCTGCTGCCACCTACTGGCAACTGAAAGAAAAGACAGCTCAGGACACGTAGATGATCTTTCTTGAAACGTAGACATTTTTGCACCAGAGCGATTCTTCCTCGGGAGTAACATCATCAAACAAGTTGATGTAGTTGAAAAAGAATCTGCCGGCCATAGTGACCTACATTTGTGATCTCAACTTGTGAACTCACAGAAAGTTTAACTGCATCTAAGGACGGAAGGAAATTCTGATCAGTTCATTAAGAGCCAGAGAAAAGAGGGCAGGAACAGTTTCAAGCTGAGGAAGCCAGCGATCTAGTTATTACTACTGTAGAGAGGATCTCTCGCAAGCATCTCCTGTCAATAAAAAAGCCGATGGTCAAAGCTAGGGCAGGAAGTAGGAGGTGGGAGTCTGGCAGGAAGAGAGAGGATTCTGGGAAATAGTGAGCTATACATATAAACGGGAGACTTGAGAGACCGGCAAGAAGTTGGACATAAACCAGCAGGTAGACAAACTGAGGAAGATACTGAGGGAGATGCGGAGAAGACTCAAAGGTGGGACTGAAGGAGAGGTAACTAACCAAATGGAAGACGTAGAATAGTTTGAATGGGTTAAATAAATTACGACCTAGTTGAGGAATGAGACAAAGCTTATGAGGCATTTAATAATACACAGTCTCAGAGTTGTCACTCCGGGAGCCGGGGCTAGGAAAGGAAAACCTGGAATTTAATATATACATTTTTAAAACAGCATACTACTGTCTGTGGATGAGGGATGTGACTTCCATGCTGCTCCTCCCAGGAATAGTGACCTGTTCTCAAGCTCTGTCTCCCCTTCGCCATTCTTCACACGGCTACTGAAGGGATCTGAGCCTTTGCTGAGAGTTCAGTCCCAGGCAAGCAAAGTTACACCATCGCCCACCAGTCAGGGATGCCAGAAAGCTGGGAGAGTGAACAGGAGCTAGACATTTGTGGTTTTCCAGCCTCCCTCCCTCCCTCCTTCTTTTCTCCCTCTCTCTGTCTCTGTCTCTGTCTCTGTCTCTCTCTCTCTCTCTCTCTCTCTCTCTCTCTCTCTCCACCCCATGTGCTGTCCTCAACACACAGCAGTCATCTGAACAAAGACAGCAATTTCCCACCTGTACCCTCCCTCTCTATTTTCTCTGCTTGAGCACCAAGTAGTGTATGAGGCTGCTTAGCATCTCAAGATTCAGTGTGTATGACTCTGGTTCATGTTCTACTGGTTTGTTTGAACTACTGGAATGATGGGCTAGCTTATTCCTGAGTCGGTAGGATAGCCCCTCAGTGCTCCAGCTCGGATGACATCATGTATCAAAGTTTTACTCGGTTGTAACTTAATGAGTAACTTGGTTCAGCTCTGAGGGTTAGTTTTTCAAGGGCTAGCATGGAGGGGAAAGTTGGAAAAGAATCGGCAACTAGTTAGGATTATGAAGGGCTTTGTCAGCTACTTGGCTTGGATTTCCTTTCAAAGACAGTTATTTAGTTTGGGAAGACACATTTCCCTACCCCCTTTTTCATCTATAAAAATGGTATTCACATAGCCAAGGCAAGGGAGCGGCCGTGCAATTTTTACAGGACATTCACCTCCAGTAATCACCTATTTACATTGTTAGAGGTCCACAGAAATTTCAGCCTGGACAGCCTATGTTGTATCTACTCTACTCAGAGTCTTCAGCTGAAGGCTGTGATGTTAACCGTCTTCTAATACTACTCAGCTCATGGGCCATAGGTTTTTGTTGTTGTTGTTGTTGTTGTTTTTATTGGCAGGTGAAGCTTCTATATAGTTCACAAGAGATTCTCTCTACACATGGGTGGACAATAGTGCTCCCAGAAGCCAGGGGCTACTATATGAAAATCTCAGTTTCAGGTATAGAACATCTCCCCTCCATGAGTTGTTAGTCGGGGATAATCTCAGAGCCCCCCAAACAAAACAAGACGTTTCCATTGCTCTTGGTTCCTCACTGTACCAGATGGGAAGACCCTGTTGATGAAGACACCACACACTTTGGTTGCAGAGCACAGAGAAGGTGGCCTGGGCTGGAAACTTCTCCCTGCTGGCTGTGTTTATAAGGCTGGAAGGTGCTACACAGGCCACTGGAGGACAAAAGCCATCACTGGCTTTACCCTCCAGTGGACCATGTGTGTTACAATACTGATCTGCCAGGCAAGACATACCCACTGGTACAATAATGGTATGACTATTCTGGAGATAACCAACCACTTTGTGTTTGTGTGGCTGTGAGGCCCCTTCCACTGGAGGGGCTCCATGTCTAGTGCTGGAAATCTCATCACAAGTTCATGCTTGGGGAGGTCATAGACCATATGGTGGGACCCATTACTAAATGACCATGTTAAATTGCCTTCTAAATACTTACGTCTATACACATAGATTAGCTCTGCTCTCAGTCTTGTCTGAGAAGATTCTTCCTACAGTGGTAGCAGTGAACACAAAGACCCATAACTGGTCAAACTACTGAGAGTTGAGTTACTGTCAAATACTCAGTGTAAACAGACCATTCAAGGCACCCTCATCTCAAGGCTCTGGAAACATCAGACAAGGGGGTGGAGAGACAGGTAAGGGACAATGACAGGGAGGAGTACTGTGAAATGCTGTCTTTTGGACATGACATGCCCATTGGACTCATGAACTAACAGCTACCTGCACAAGACTGGACTTTTCAGTATACAGGGCCATACCCCAAGTGGAGGAGCTGCTGATAGTGGTTTTGGGAAGGGGGGGGTCATCCTTCTTCACTGACATAAAGTACTGGTGAGTTGCCCATGTTCCAGAAAATACCCCACGACTGTGCTCATACATACAACCTTTAATTAATTTAGGGGGCTATAAGGGAAAAGACACGAAAATAGAAGGGTAAGTTGTTGGAAAGAAGGATTTGAGAGGAAGCAGAATGAGTAAAAGTGGGTAATAAGATGAATAGGATCAAAATACCTATATTCATACATGAAATTATAGACGAATAAACAATAAGGAGTAGAAAGAAGAGGAAGAGGAGTAGGGAAAGAAGGAGGGAGAGGAGGATGGAGAGGAGGAGGAGGAAGAGGAGAAGAAGGAGGAGGAGAAGGAGAAGGAGAAGGAGAAGGAGAAGGAGAAGGAGAAGGAGAAGGAGAAGGAGAAGGAGAAGGAGAAGGAGAAGGAGAAGGAGAAGGAGAAGAAGAAGAAGAAGAAGAAGAAGAAGAAGAAGAAGAAGAAGAAGAAGAAGAAGAAGAAGAAGAAGAAGAAGAAGAAGAAGAAGAAGAAGAAGAAGAAATGGGCCTTTAAAAATATAATGTGTATTCAGATGATTCACATAGTCTGTTTCCTAGTTGGAAATTCCACTGGTATAACAAAATATCTGACAAAGCAGCTTACAAGAAGAAAAGATGTGTCTTGGCTCAAAGTGTCAGATGCCTCAGTCCATAATCTGCTACCAAGTAATGCAGAGCTTTATGCCAGAGAGGGCAGGGCAAAACGAAGTTTGTCACTCCATAGTGGCCAGGAAGCAGAGAGCAAGAGAGAGAGAGAGAGAGAGAGAGAGAGAGAGAGAGAGAGAGAGAGAGAGAGAGAGAGAGAGAGAGAGAGAGAGAGAGAGAGAGAGAGAGAGAGAGAGAGAGAGAGAGAGAGAGAGAGAGAGAGAGAGAGAGAGAATGGAAAGGAGTGAGGAATAGGCCTAAAGAAAAAATATAGACCAAGATAAAATACACATGCTCTTGACCCCTAGTTAATTTTTTTTTCTGGATAGGTCCAACCTCTGAAATCCTTGGGCACCTCCCAAAGTAATGACAACCACCTAGGGACTGAGCTTTAAGCATGTGAATTGGGGGTAGGAAGGGGGCATTTCCTATTCAAGCCATAACCAGTATGTATGTGGGATTGGAAGATACTGAATGCTTGTGGGCAGGGTGCACTTAGCATGGTGAGTACAGAACATGTAGTAAGGAAGCAGAGTCAGGAGAGAATTATTTTGTGCCTGAGGAGAGACCCCACATAGCTCTTGCTAGCCCCACCTTGAGATCCTCCTTCCTTCTTCCACCTCAGGAATTGTAAGTGTGTGTCGTCATACCCAGCTAAACATTATTCTTTTAACTCCCTCATGAATTCTCTCATTTTGCATTTTGTCTTTCATAAAAATTCTCATCCCTAAGTTGTAGCCATCCAGTGGACATCGACAAATTGGGTTTATATGAAAGGGTGGCTGGAAGTGAAAAGGACGGTGGGGGAGGGGGGGTGGCGGCGAGAGAAGAATGAAGCCAAGACAAAGTTTCTGATCAAGGCTTCAACCGGTAGTCAGAGACAGGTAAGAGTGTTCTTGAGCTCCTATCTACCTAAAACAGAGACATACATCAATGTATGTTTGTCCTCCATGATGGGTAGGTGGGTAAGAAGGAGCAATATAGACACTGACCTAAGACAGGCACGGTCGCCTGGCCACTCTTTACCCTAGACGGGATATGGAAAACAAGTAAACCTTGTGCCCCCATCCAGCAACTGGTACTGCTCATCTTTAAGACACAAAAAAGGGGAATTGTGCCTTCCCCAGCCTTGAGCAGGCTGAACAGACCTTGAGTGCTTGCCACAGTGGACCTTAACAACCCAGGTGGAGTTACTTGCCTTGGTTGCATGTACAACTCCACCTAGGCCATTAAGCCCATTATGAAAAGCACTCAAGGTCTGTTCAGCCTGCTCAAGGCTGGGGAGGGCACACTGACATCTAACCTCAATGTATTACTCCCAGGTACATAATAGCTACCAGTTAAGCCACTCCCCCAAATACAGTTAGCATTCCTTATATCCTAACACACATACTCGCACACTCTCACACACACTCACTCACTCACACACATTCAAACACACTCACACACTCACAGACACACACACACACACACTCACAGACACACAAGCACACATATACATGCACAGACACACACACTTATGGACACACACACTCACTTATGCACAGACCCACTCACACACACTCTCACATGCTCACACACTTACAGACATACTCACACAAACACATACTCTCATATACTCACAAACACACATGAACAGACACACACAAACACACACACTCTCACATACACACTAACACACAAACACACACACACACACTTTTTGCCCTTGCAGAACAAAAGCTATTGACCTTCCCCCTGGAGGAAAGCCTCCAGTGACTGTGCATGAGTCAGCTGGGCTGCTGGGCCAGCTCCCTCTCCACTAGCCTACAACATACTGTAAGCAAGTGGGTTGGGATTTTCAGTCTGCCTAATTTCATGTGATTGACCCTAAGCCCCCATAAACCATATGATTTCTACTTGCGAGGCAGCTCAATAGGTGCCTCCGTGCCTACTGTGAATTGCTCTGCACTTGGGGTGACTGTCGGTTTCCAGGAAAGCCAGAATGCTCCTCTGTACTCCTCCAGCAGTGATCTATAATTTGAGGATCGTTTGCAGCCTATATTTTGGTTTGCCTGCCCATTCATTAGCCTGACAAACGCTTGTTATCACCCGAAGTATTTACATTCTAGGCCTAACCTCAGTTTTCGTTGAATATCTTTCTGCCCTCTGGAAGTCCCCCTGGGTCCTCCTAATGGATTTTTCTAGAAAAAGAGCACTAGAATATATTCAGTAGGGTCCTAGGTTCTCACCGCAGACTTCAACAACAGCAATGAAGGGCACATATCCTACACCATACTGTAGGCAATAAAGCTATCACTGGGTTCCCAGGATGCAGTAGCATCCCCAGTAGCATAGCCTTGTGCTATAGGCTATGGTGTGAGAGATTCAAAAGTAAACATAAAGACCATCTCTTTTGTTGTTATTGAGGCCAGGTTTCACTATGCAGCTCTGGCTGGCCTGAAAGTCACTAAGTAGATCAGGCTGGCCTCAAACTCAGATCCAGGCTCTGCCTCCTGAGTGCTGAGGTTAAAGGCATACTCCACTGCAGCTAGAGGGCCATCTGTTTTGAGTATTACTATATGCAGCACCTAAGTCTATAATCTGGCTCATAAGGAAACATAAAAACCAATAGAGACTATGGACTAAGACACCAGAGCTCTGAGAAAGCAAACAGGAGAGGTGACAGAGAATGACTCAAGTTGCTTTATGGTTCAGGGCACCCTTAGTGGTGACACCATCCAAGGAGGCCTCTGGTCCCGTTTCTGCACCCGCCTGGCCACACATGTCTCCACTTTCTCAACCCTAGCCATCTGAACTTGCCTGTTGTGTGTAGTTTTGTCTACACCGCTTTAAGTTCTCAGTGAGTCACATGCACACACCCGCCCAGGAGCTATCTCAGATCTTCGAATAAAAGACACCCACACATTCTTAAACTGGCTTATTGGCTCTGTGACTGGGCTCTTCTAAGCCTTCCATGGCTAGTGAGCCCTTACCTTCACTCCTAGTTCAATACCTCTAAATCTGTCCTCAACCTAGTTGCCCAGTCACCTTCTCTGAAGCCCATTGGTCTTGCTGCCCAAGATGCTTTCGGGCTGCCCTTCCCTGTAGCTCCCTGTAGCTCCCTTGTAGCTCTGAGTCTGTCCCATCTCTCTCCCCCAAGTATCTCAATTCTCTTCTTCTCTCCTAGCCTATGGGAACCTGGAAATCCTGCCTGTTTCTTTCCACCCCGAAAATGGCCACTAGCATCTTTCTTGATAAATCAAAAACCAACTGGGGGCGAGAAACTTCAGCGTCAGTAAACAGATTCCTGACCAAAGCATCAGAACCACCCCCCTACACTTGCCTCTCTCAGACCTTCCAAACCTTGGTCAGAAGGCTGCCATATTAATTAGCTTAATTAATGTTAATTAGCTTAAGAAGTAAGATAGTAACATGTGCCCTAGGTGAGGTGACCATGGATGAAGCAGTGAACTGGATTACTTCTCTGTTGCTGTGATAGAGCGCCATGACCAAGGCAACTCACAGATGACCACCTGGGGTCATGGTTCAGGAGGGACAGGAGTTCATCATGCCAGAGAAGCATGGCAGGAAATGGCAGGCGTGGTGGCCAGAGTGGAAAGCTGGGAGCTCCTGTTTTCTACCTCAAGCAAGAAACAGAGGGAGCAAAGTAGAAATAGGTGAAGATTTTGCTCTCAGAGGCCACCCTGGGTGACCTACCTCCCCCAGCAAGGCTATCCCACCTAAGCCTCCCCAACTGCTGACCCAGTGTTCAAATGCCCAAGACTATGGGGGAGATGTCTCATTCGAATCATCCCAGGGGTGTGTCCATGGGTAACTCCAGAGTGCTCAAGCACCAGGATTGTGATGCCTGCATAACCAGGGCCTTCCTCAAAGACAGTGGGGGAGAAAGAAAAGAAAAAAAAAGGGGGGTTATGGATGAAGTATACATATCACCTTTTCAAGAATGGGCTTTTAGAGAAGACAGTGGGAGCAAAGCAGTCTCGGGTGGAGGAAGAATAAACGTGAAGACAGAAAGGCAGGCCATGAAGAAAGTGGCTAATTAGAAGCAGAAAATCATTACAGAGTGAAATCTGAGGTTCGATAAGTGAGGCCAGGTAGATGAAAAAAAAAAGCATATTAAAAGCACAGATGATTGTCCATGGGTTACTGCCAACATTTGGTTCTCCCTTAGCTGTTCAGAATGCAGAATGGTTCATACGGAAGTGTAGCCTAGTTAACAGCGGCAGAGCTCTCTGCCTACCTTGCAAAGTCCTGGGTTTGGCTCTCAGCATCACACAAACACTCAAAAAGTTCAGAGTAGCCTTTATTATATGAAATAAGTCTACCAATTACGATCCGGTTACTGAGCAGTCTTCATACATAGAATGTGTGTATATATATATATATAATCTCTTTATGAGAGAATTGTATGCATGTCTATCGTTGTATAATTACTTAAAATGTCTTCCCTTCTTGGAGAGTTTTGGTTTCTACCAACCTCTCAGAAGAATGTTAGTCGATCCCTGTGAGTCCCAGGCACAACCCAGCAACCCAATAAAGCAGCATTTAGTGATGATTCAAACCCATACAGCCCTCTCTCTCCTTCAAGGGAGCAAGAGGTTGCTTATATCAGAGCCAAATATGAGTGACCATGGCCCAGGAACAGACATCCAGGTTGTTGCAAATACCTCATCCCTAGACAGTTACAGTTTAATGATGCTTTATGAAATAACAAAGCAAAAAATTATTATAAATCAAGGCTCTTTTTTTTTTCAAACTTTGCAGCAAAGCATAGATGTCTCTGTTATCAGTTTCAGATGTTCTCCAATGACATCCTTAGCCTTTAGCTTAGCGGAAGGAAGCAAGGAGTGTATATGTGCATTCATAGGAACTTTATTCGATATTCACACCTCTGCCAACACGTAGGAATACATTTTTTGCAACCTACTCTTAATAAGGGTTCAATTTCTCCTCTAGCTGACCACCACACAGCAGAGGTAGTGGAAAAGTTATTAGGACATGGGGGAAGTGGACCTGTTCAGCGATAGTTCTTTGGGGGCAAGCTCGATCTTCTTTGTCAGCAGCTCATCCCATAGCAAACATCAAATATGATTCAGCAGCTGCAGACCAGTCCTCTAGGCAGGCAAACACCAGGTACGAACCAGCAGCTACAGCCCAGTCCTTTCAGCAGGCAGACGTTCAATTCTGAAGAAGCTGTCAGGCTCGCCAACAGGCCTGAGGGGAGGCCACAAAGGCAGCAAGCTCCCGCAGGAACCTCATGAGCTCATGAGCAGTTCTTGGGCGAGTTTCTCTCAGGGGCAGAGTTTCCACAAGTTAAGCTCAACAAAGGTATATAAGGCAAACCACCCCCTTGAGTTGTGGTTTCTTCCTTTAAATACCCCCTTACCCAGCTACTCGGGGCGCCACAGTTCTCTAACCCAGAGTGGTGTATGACTGTGGGTCCCAGAGTGCTCTTGAAATAAAAGTCCTCTTGCAGTTTGCATCAAGACCGTTTCTCGTGAGTGATTTGGGGTGTCGCCTCTCCTGAGTCAGAACTTGAGGGAGTCCTCACATTGTTGGTCTTTTAATAGGACAACTTGCAAGATTCAAGTCTCTTTCCCCCACATAAAGTCCAGGGATCAAACTCGGGTCATTAGGCTTGGTGGCAAGCTCTCTCACTGCAGAGCTACCTCCCTGGCCCCGTTACAATCTTTATGCACACTCTTTTTTTTTAAAACCCTCTTTCTTAGGTAGTTTATGTTTTGCTGCACAAAAGACACCTTCCTCGTTATAACAGAAACTACTCATTTTCCACATCTGTCTTTGCATTTTAAACCTTAATTTACCAGTATTTTGGTGGCAAATCAAGAGAGTGGGCTAAGAAACAAGGACATTCCCTTCTCTTGATATTAAATAAAAAAAAAAAAAAAAAAGTCAACACCCAAGGGATGAGGTGTAAGTTCCAGGTACAGGAATGAAGCAAAAACTAAACATTAAGTCAGTAATTACAGGAGCCTTTCTGAGATGGTCCGTTGAGCAGTCATTAGAGTCCATGGCTCTCTCTGTCTTCACTCTCCAAGGAAGAGTAGACAATGACTCCTTTGCATCTATGTGAGCTGGAAATCTCTGCATGAAAAATAAGAATCTCAGCGTTATCTTTAAGTGGAAATGCACTTTAGAAAGACAGGAAGCCGGCGAGTAAGTCTTTCACCTGGTGACATCACTGAGAGCAAGCCCCTGGTCCTTCCTGCGCCTGCGCAGGCTCAAGGCGCCTCTCAGAGCCTAAGAATTCCTGTCTGTGGAGTGGGACCATGGCAAGTGCTTCCCTGTTGGCTTAGCCCACAAAACCACTTTAGGCAGACTCTCTCACAGCACACACTGCATATGATTACCTAAGAAAAGTTCAAAGTCCAGTTAAAGTTAAACGCACACAGGGGGGCCCCCAGATGGCTCACTAGGGAAAGGCTCTCACTATGTAAGCCTGAGCGTGACTCTCTGACGCCATGGAAGCGTAGAAGGGCAGCACAAAGTTGCCTTCTGACGCCCACGCACATCCTGCGCACGCGCGCGCATATATCACACAGAGCAACAGAGAAAATGAGCCAGATCCCTCCTGAATTCAGACAGAATAAGACTATGGATTAAGTTGTTTCATCCGCGGCAGCCATCGCGTTTGGACTCGGCTCCTTCTACTAAATTCCCCGACAGGCGGGTTTCACACGCGTTATAGTGAGGCTTTTCTATTTCTGTTGTGTTTTATAAAAAGTTATAAGGAGAGAGAATATGTTTGGTGGAGGTGAGGTAAGGTGTGGGGACAGGGGGTACCTCCGCGGGCCCGTGCTGAAGCATCCCTGATCCATGAAGGGACCAGCCACACAGATACAGAATAGTACAGAATAGAGTTTATTTAGGGCATGGGGAGGGGAGTTGAGAGGGCAGTAGCGGCAGAGGCAGAGGCAGAGGCAGAGGCAGAGGCAGAGGCAGAGGCAGAGGCAGAGGCAGAGGCAGAGGCAGAGGCAGAGGCAGAGGCAGAGGCAGAGGCAGAGGCAGAGGCAGAGGCAGAGGCAGAGGCAGAGGCAGAGGCAGAGGCAGAGGCAGAGGCAGAGGCAGAGGCAGAGGCAGAGGCAGAGGCAGAGGCAGAGGCAGAGGCAGAGGCAGAGGCAGAGGCAGAGGCAGAGGCAGAGGGAGGCGGGCCATGAGCACATAGGTGGGAGGGGGAATTGGGAGAGAGGGAAGCAAGAGGGAGAAGGCAAGAGAGAGAGAGAGGAGGGTCCAGGTGGCCCTTTTATCCTGAGTCAGGCACACCTGGCTGTTGCCAGGTAACTGTGGGACAGAGCTTAGACTAAATGCTAAACAGTTTCAGCCCTAAGAGAAATGACTCCTTGACTTCAGTCCCTCATCTCCTGCTGTTCTCTGACCCCCTCAGGGAAAGTGACTTAAACCAGGCCACCTTCCTGTTTCCTGTTTCTGCTTTTTGACTACCCATTTTACCTGTAAAGCCAATGTCTTCGGCCTGGCTTCTCAGAGCAGCCATTTCATTTCATGGAACCAACTGTTGTCCAATTCTGATATTGAAAATCAAGCTAAAAAACAAACTTTAAACTAACTGGACGTGGTGGCCCACACCTGTAACGTCAGCATTAGGGAGGCTGACGAAAGAGGATCACTGTGTATTTGAGGTCAGATTGGCCTACCTAGGGCGTTCAAGGGTAGCCTGGGCTACAGAGTAAAATCCTATCTCAAAAACAAAACAAAACAAATGAACAAACCAAAAGCAAAACATTTAAAACTTATTAGAATTTTATAATCACTCAATTATGACAAAAAAATAAGGTGGGAGAAAAAAATCCAGACTTTACAAAATCTACATATAAGTTCTATAAAAAAAATTATATATAATTCAGGAGTCATAGTATAACATGAACAGTTATTGACTTCTAAAACTCCACCAAAATAGATATCTCTTGCACAAAGAGAGAGCAAAGTAAGAATTCAAGGCCGAGACCAGTGGAGGAAGACAATACGCGCCAGCAAGTCTCTGCAGGCCGGAACTTGGCTCCGCACTTGACACAATGAATTGCAGAAAGTGAAAATCCAAGCCTTTGGTTGATAATTAAATAGAAAACCAGTATTGAATTTTTTTTTGAAAAAAAGCTAAAAATAACTAGGTAATTGCTATGGTTTGAATATGAAGTTCCCCAGAGGATCATGTGTTGACTATCGACCTCTGGCTACTAGTGCACCTTAGTGTAGTGGAGGCAGGCCTGGTGGAGGCGGGCCTGGTGGAGGCAGGCCTGGTGGAGGCAGGCTTTCGGTGGTATATTTTGCCAGGCTTCCCCTCCAGCTGTTACAGAATGGGACTCTTTGCTCTATTGAGGTGTTTCTGCTTGGCCACAGGCTGAAAAAAACCACAAAACCAGTCAACTATGAGCTGAAAAGTCTACAATCAAGAGCTTTAATGGCTTTCGTCTGTAGACTAATTTGTTCACGTGTGTTGTCACAGTGACGAAAAAGAAAAATATTTTTCAGGGTCAGTAGAATTGGAGGCCAAGTCTTGTGTGGCACGCACTGGTTCTGAATACATATGCTGCTTAGCTGAAGATAACCTTGAACTTCTGACCATCCAGCCTCCATCTCCCAAGTTTGCATGGTCTCTTGTTCAAACTCAATTTCTTAACAGCTAAGAAACAGCAGAGACCACACAAGACAAAGAATGTGCACAAAGACTTAAACCGCCCCCCACCCCCACCACCCCAAACCGGAGTCCTGTGACCTCCCGATTAGCATCTAGAGCCTCTGGACATAAAGTAATTATCCTGTCACTTGAGCAGTTCCAGAGACGGCCTTCCAGAGTCCACATTCCCAGGCAGCAGCTGGAGCTGTAATAATAAGCTGTGTCGCTTCCAGACTCCATTTCGGAAAAACTCTTTCAGTGTGGCTTTCATCCTAATTTCCTTCTTATTTCTACACTTACGAGAAAAAAAAAAAAAGATGAATCCCGAGTTAGACTGATCTACAGTGATATTCCCAGTAAGAGAAGGTCATTCCTGTTCGCTGGGACCAAGCACTCTAACCTTTTCTGTGCTTCAGCAAGGAAAACCTTCCCAAGCTTGGATGGGTTGGTTAGTCTGAGCTGAAGAGGTCAGCTCAGGGACTTGGAAAATTCCACCAGACCCCTCCCCTCCTGGAAGAGAGAGGCCATTGAGCATGTAGGTATAAAGAAAGCCCAGAGCAGGTAAACACATTCCTCAGAGTGCAGGGACTGTTGAACCCCCACAATCAAGGAAAGCCCTTGCTACCTCAGTCCCTAAATACTTTAAAGTTTAAAGGGAACACTGTCCCACCAATCATATTGTGCCTGGCTGCTGCTGCTCTGAAACTGTATAAAAACTCACCGAATGGGCTGTGTGCACGAGGTCGCCACCTCTCCTTCAGGTGTAGGGTGATCCCAACACGTTGGAACAATAAATTCCTCTTGCTCTTTGCATCCATCCCCAGCTCTGAGTTGTTCACTCAGGGGTTCCCTGTAAGCTAAAGCTCATCAGAGTCTTCCAGAGCCAAAGCCAGAAGACAAGGAAAGTGACTTAGACATCCATGGAGAGAATGGTTTTGTGTAATTATCCTCTCTTCACTAGGAAGCTAAGCTGTGTGTTAATGGGGAGGAATAGTCCCTTCTCTACGGGGAAGCTAAGCTACTCCAGATAACTACTCTCTAAGTAAAAGAGATTTTGCGAGACTGCTGCACCCAGGGATCCATCCCACCAAATGCAGACACTATTGCATATGCCAGCAAGATTTTGCTGAAAGGACCCTGATATAGCTGTCTCCTGTGAGGCTATGCCGGGGCCTAGCAAATACAGAAGTGGATGCTCACAGTCAGCTATTGGATGGAACACAGGGCCCCCAATGGAGGAGCTAGAGAAAGTACCCAAGGAGCTGAAGGGGTCTGCAACCCTATAGGTGGAACAACAATATGAACTAACCAGTATCTCCAGAGCTTGTATCTCTAGCTGCATATGTAGCAGAAGATGGCCTAGTCAGCCATCAATGGGAGGAAAGGCCCCTTGGTCTTGCAAACTTTATATGCCTCAGTACAGGGGAACGCCAGGGCCAAGAAGTGGGAGTGGGTGGGTAGGGGAGGGGGGTATAGGGGACTTTCGGGATAGCATTTGAAATGTAAATGAAGAAAATACCTAATAAAAAATTGGGGGAAAAAAGAGATTTTGCTAAAGAGCTAGTGAATGGAACCCAAAAGGGTGAGGTGGAAATCATGGTACGATTAAAAACAAATTGTTAAACATCTAGGTAACCACAACGTTGGGTCACCGACTGCGTGCAATACTAATTCGAGAAATATAAAATGGTGAAAATACATTAAAAACCAGAGGGGAGTAATGAGAACCTTCTTATCTCTCCAGGAGCTGAATAAACACACAATTATATCAGACACTGCGACAGCATGCTATCATTTTAGGAGTGATAAACAAAACACTAGATACAGAATGTAAAAAAAAAAAAAAAAAAAGAAAAACGTCCTTATTAGTGGGGGTGGAGCTAAGGATGTGGGGGTGGAGTCTCTAGCACTGTGACTAGTCAGTGCTAGAGAACCATGCTGTGACTGGTGAAATCCTTTGGCTCAGGTGCTGTGGTCGGTCTTTTGGGTACTCCTGGCTGCTCTGAGGTCTGAATTAACAGGATCACTGGAGTCGTCTTCTTCTTCTTCTTTTTCTTCTTCTTCTTCTTCTTCTTCTTCTTCTTCTTCTTCTTCTTCTTCTTCTTCTTCTTCTTCTTCTTCTTCTTCTTCTTCTTCTCCTTCTCCTCCTCCTCCTCCTCCTCCTCCTCCTCCTCCTCCTCCTCCTCCTCCTCCTCCCCCTGCCTCCACTCCCCTCCCCCTCCCTCTCCTCTCCCCTCCCCTTCCTGTGCCCTGAATAAACTCTCTTCTATACTATAAAGTCGTGTCTAGTCCCTCACAGAGTAGGGATGTCTCAGTATGGGCCCACAGAGGCACTCCCTTCCCCGACACCAAACATTCCTTCTCTCCTTATCTTTTTATAAAACACAACAGTAGAGGGAATTTGGAAAGTAATATCGAAATTATTATTGCTAAAAATTATTATTAGCACACTGACGGTTTTTTGAAGCAATGCAAACTAGGGGCTGGGGAGATGGGGAGTGGTCAGGAGCACTGGCTCTCCTAGCACAGGATGACAGTTCAGTTCCCACTACCACAGAGCTCACAGCCATCCATAGAGAACTCCGTCCAGAGGATCCGATACCTTCGTCTGGCCTCCTGGGGCACTGGATGCAAGTCCCTCACAGACACACATGTGGACAAAACACTTATACACATTAATTACGACTAAATATATCTTTTAAAATGCAAACTCATGAAAATCTAAGGTACATATCAAAACTCAGGCTCTACATCAGACTCTGAGAGCAGAAGCTCAACAGAGGGGGAAATGGCATCGTTGTATCCCTCTATTCAAGGAACTCTATCTAAATTCAAAACCCATGGTTGGATAAGCAGACTGTTTAAACAATGTCTAAATTATCCAGGGTGTGCAATGCTTGCTTCCGCAATAAGGGCCTTTTTTTGCCTTCACACACTGCACTTTAAACTTCGTTCTGGAACTGTCTGGAAGGCGCCAAATACCAATAGCCTCTGGCTGCTCGTAAAATATTTAGAAAATATTCCATAAAATCTCCAAACAGCAGCTGAGCTACTACATAATTGAGCAACTGGAAAACCGACTTTTACTCTCGTGATCAGGGGGTGGCAGGGACGAGTCTTCCAGAGCCCTGCAGGCAAACAGTGGGAGCCAGCGAGTGACTGGGTGTGGCTCAGGGTCTAAGAGCCTCAGGACACAAATGGCCCTGCTTTGTTTCCCACGGGATTTGCATTTGGGGCCAGAACTGTTTCTGAGCTCATCATTTCTGCAAAATGGCACTTGGCTTCCCAGGGTCTCCTCCGGGTTTTTTCTCATTAATAAGTAGCAGCTTGTGGATGTTGGAGAGGGTGTGGATTTCCTTTGCATTGACCAATAAGCAACTGTCTTCAGGCAGAATTATTTGGCAGATTTATTTATTTATTTATTTATTTATTTATTTATTTATTTATTTATTTTGAGTACCTGGTTTTGAATTTTTCTAAGTCCTGGCCCTGAGACTCAGTTTCACTATTCTAATATGAAAAGCACAATTTCTGATAGAACCTAGTGGGGAAACCCCCACCCAATTTCCAATTCGGCGTGCACCCAAAAAATCACGAAGGACCATCTCTTGATGTAAATACATGAGGACGTTTAATTACGGAGCTCCGGACCGACATGCATCCCACACAGGAGATAACGGATGTCGGCCCCGAGGCTCGAAAGCTAGGGGTTTTTATGGGGTAAGGGGCTTAGGGGTGTGGAATTCAGCATATCGACACACTATTGGCTTATTCAAACATTAACAGAAAGATTACAGGGCATCAGGACTTTGTTCCTGTGGGCTGGGGGCTTATCTTTGTTCACATAGCAACCAGTTGATGTATGACTTTACCCCGCGTCAAGTGGCAGTAGACAGAGGGGAGGTTCTGGCCAGGTGGTGTTGACCCAGACAAGATAGCCCTGCTTGTACAATCAAGATGTTCTTAAGAATGTCTTAACAACAGCCCTGTCTGTTCTGCTTTGTTCTCGGCCCCAGGCCAGGGGCTCATAGACAACTTTTTTACATGAATCACAAGATACAAAATCTCATTTTCTTTCATTTCTAGAAGGGGAGAATGGCTCAGTGGGTAAAGGTCCTTGTGGCCAAGCCAGACAGGCAGAGAGACAAATAGTAGGAAAGAGCTCACTCCTGTAAACTGTCTTCTGACTTCCACGTATGCACCGCAGCGTGCGTTCCACACACAAGCAAGCAAATCAATAAATACTAAAAACGGGAAGGGGCAGAAAAGAGACAAGCAAGGTCAGCTTTGCACAGCTGTATTCCAGTTTAAGTTATATTCCGTGGGCACACGCAGGAGAATGGCTGGTTTTGTTTGTTTTTGTTTTGTTTTTCGTTTGGGACAGGGTTTCTCGGTGTAGCTTCGGCTGTCCTGGAACCCGCCAGGCTGCCAGGCATGATCTGTTTTGTTTTTTTTTTTGTTTTGTTTTGTTTTGTTTTGTTTTGTTTTGTTTTGTTTTTTGGTTTTTCGAGACAGGGTTTCTCTGTGTAGCCCTGGCTGTCCTGGAACTCACTTTGTAGACCAGGCTGGCCTCGAACTCAGAAATCCGCCTGCCTCTGCCTCCCAAGTGCTGGGATTAAAGGCGTGCGCCACCACGCCCGGCGCCAGGCATGATCTGTTATCCTCGCCTGGAGTACTGGCTAGAAGCAAGCTCTTGAAACAGGCAAGGTCCCGCTGGCATTTTCCATCTCTTCTCTGCCACCGGTGTTGGCCTCGAGGGAAATAACTGTTAACATATAAAGGTGTAGGGGGTAGAAAGCCTCTGCCTGTTACCAAGAACTGGGTTAGAGGCGCATGGCTATACGGCACAGCCGGTCCATTGCTCAACGAGGCTTTTTCTTTTATGCTTTATTTATCGTTGATAAGGTCTCGCTGAGTGGCCCACACCAGCCCTTTCAGCTATCTTGCTGGTCAGCCTGTTCTGGCATTCCTTGTCTCTAACTCTCCTGTAACCTCCATGCCCAGCCAACAAGTACATGGGTGCTGGGGACCTGAACTCCTGTCTTTACACTTGCGGGGGAAGCGCTTTACCTGCTGAGCCATCATCTCAGCTCTGGGTTTTCTTTGTTGTTGTTGTTGCTGTTGTTTTGTTTTGTTTTGCTTTGCTTTTTTCCGATTCTTCTCTTTAACTGGGCCACATACTATAAGCCGCTCCTAAACTACCGTCCCCTCTTACCCCTTAATAGCTATATACTTTTATAATCAAGTGCTACAATCTATGTTTTGATTAAAAGTGTAGTCTATCTGTATTTATTTTGACTATGGGAAAGATGAATTTAATATCTTCTACCTTAATTTCACCTCCCATATGTGATTTTTCTTCTTGCTTTGCTCTATTATTTTATCATTCTATTAAAATGAGTTCTGGTTTTTTGCCCTGACTCCACCCCCACATCCCAGACTCCACTTGGAGGGGCCAGGGATGTGGGGGTGGAGCTCTCTAGCACTGACTGGTCAGAGCATGGTTCTCTAGCACTGACTAGTTACTCACATTCGTTCTCTCTCAGAATCTGCTCTCTCCCGATGTCTCAAGCCGCTTTTCCGACCACTATAATCTGCCTACCTACATTTTCCCTTGCTAACACAGTGCCTGCATTCATCAAGTTCAGAAAAGTAAGCTGGTGTGCTGGATTCTGGCCAACTGCAGAGAACCTCTCTGAAGCTGCTGGGAGACTGTAGGAGACAGCCTTGTAACATCTCTGCACAACTGGCGACATACACAAATGGTTTTAAAGTCTTGAGTTATTCCTGAAACAAGTAAGCAATTCTCCATCTGCCTCATTGTCACTATGACGCTAAAGAAAATAATTTATATGAAAATTATATATGTGAGTATATATATGTATATATGACAGCCAAGGGCTCACATTTCTGAAACAGCCAGAAGTATAGGAGATTAGATGGCGTGGTCCAAGATGAAGTCATGTACATAATTTCCAGAGACGGAGACTGCCACACCTAGGTCACAAACCTCTCCTTTGAGGTCCAGTTGGGGATTTGCATCAAAAAACCAAGCGCAGTCTATACACCACGTGGTCGCCATGCATCTGTAAGGAAACGAAGGCAGAAGAGCCGAACTGGTAACAGAACTTCCTTTGAATTCTCTTAATTAACTCACTCCAGGGAAGCAAATGTAATCTGCTCTCCCCAGAGCCTCCCAATGTGTCCGAAGTCTATGTGTTTTCATTATGTGAATTGCTTCACCAGAGGCCACAGTGGGAAGCCCCAGTGCTTTGCAAACCTGCATTGATGCAACAATTTATTTGGAAACCAATAAGAGGAAGATTCAGCCCAGAAAGTGTGTAATGGACCCAGCTTGAACTTCTAGCCAACACCATTGAACACCTGTTAGTGATCGTAAAGAAGTTAGAGGCCCTAGAACACACTGCACTGCATCCCACGCCGCCCGGCGCCATGGTGAATTTATGCTTAGCCCCCTAAGCACATTAGGCTTACATTCTCCTGCAATTTCCACACATTCTCCTCATGCTGTATATTCTCCACAAGTTAGCCTAGGAAAAGCAGACCTTCCCCCACAGGACTCACAAAGACATTCAGGGTATCCCAAAATTTGAAAGGACTAAATTAGGGGATGTAGAGAGGGGAAAAAAATGGTTGGGTAGGAATAGAAAAAAAAAATGTGGGCCAGCAAGATGGCTCAGCAGGTAAAGGTGCTTGAGGCCAAGTCCAAGGTCATGAGTTCAATCCCCAAGACATACAGAGTGGAAGGAGAGCTTCAACGCTCACAAGTTGTCCTCTGACCTCTACAGCCATATTGTGATACACACATGTCCGGCCCATCCCTGGTTAATAACTGTAATAAAAATCTTTTGCTTGGGAAGAGACATATTAAGCACAGTGATAACAAAATAAGTCGTGAGAAAAAAATATTTGCATTATTTGTCACAATGAAAGAGTTGGTGCGTAAAGAGCTTTGATACAAAAGAGCTTCTCACCACAGGAAGTAAATGTTTTGTTAGGGACCTGGGGAAATATGGGCGTGAGCCGTAAGAGAATGCAAATGAAAAATGTCATCGGTGGACACATCCCACCCTTAGAAAGGCAAACTGTGAAACATCTGACAAAGGAAATGGAAAGAAATGGTGGATCTTAGCAAAATTATTAGACAAAGTTTTTTGATTCATCTCCGTGACACCAGAGAGGAACCCTGAGATTTCAAACGCTGGAAAAACAGGAACCCACACACAAAAGATTCGTTATGCGGCTGTTTGAGATAGAAAAGGGCTGAAGCCACCCAGCGTTCATCTGTGAGGTGCGGAATAAGCCACAGCCCGGGGAAACCCACTCAGTCCATCACCATCACTGGAAACCTTGTTAACACGGGTGGTGCCTGGGTCCCAAGATGGGCTCCTGCCTGCCTCGGTCTCCCGAGCAGTAGGCTGGCAGGTGGACACCCAGCTTGTCCCTTATTTTAGAGGTTTAATTTGGAAGAACACAAACATCTTACTTTGCTATAATAAAAAACAAAAACAAAACCGTAAAAATAGCACAAAGCAAATAAACTAGAGTGGCAGAGCCACTCGGAGCCATGGCTCTGCGGACGATCTCCAAGCACATTTGGCTGTGAAATTCCAGCACGAAAGAGCTCACAAAAAAATAGAGGGTGAGGGGTAAAAACCAATCACCCCGAAGCTCTTCCAGTCAGCCTGCTGTTGGCAGGGGCATGACTGTGATTCTGTGGCAAGAGATGAACCAAGCGCAGAACTACCAGACAAATGGTAAAGATCTTCATTTCAGCGTTTTTACAGTCGTTGGCAAATGAGATCCTCCGCATGGGGAAAAGAGAGAATAGAAAAAGGAGGAGGAGGAGTTTATGTACAAACACCGTAACCTTGAGTTGCAAGTATTAAGACGAATTCATCATTTATTTTGTCTTTTTCAGTTTGTTTTGGAATATGGTCTCCGGTAGCCTAGGCTGGCCTCAAACTTTCTAGATAGCCCAAGCATGACCTTGCATTTCTGATCCTCCTGCCTCTACCTTCCAAGTGCTGGAATTACTGGTGTGTACCACTGCGTTAAGAATGCTGTATCTTTTAAAAGAACATCATAAGATAAGACGTTTCCTCACTCTGTCTCCGAGAAAGGATACCCAGTATGTATTCCATAGATTGTATTTCCAGGAAAGCATCTGAAACAAAACAAAACAACTCTATGGTGTTTTATATTAATGACAGCTGAGGGCAAGCAACATGGCTCAGCAGGAAAAGGGGCTTGCTACCAAGCCTGGTGACCTGAGTTCAATTCCTGGGACCCCCACTGTGGAAGTAGAGAGCAGGGCCCTGAACATTTCCCTCAGATGTCTATTCAAAACTCGAATGAGAATATTTATTGAATATTTGAACTACCCACATTGGGCATTTTGTACCTATTAGCTGACAGTCTTCTCAACAGCACTGGGAGAATCTGTTTTTAATCCTCATTTTACAGATTAGGAAACAGGGCAAGTGAACAACACAGGCTAAGACTGCCCCATCAGGAGGCTGGAGAGAGAGATGGCTCAGCGGGTAAGGGCACCTCCTGCTCTTCCAGAGGTCCTGAGTTCAATTCCCGGCATCCACATGGTGGCTCACAACCATCTGTAATGGGATCTGAGGCTCTCTTCTGGTGTGTCTGAAGGCAGTGACTGTGTACTCATATAATAAATAATTAAAAAAAAAAAAAAAGACTGCCCCATCAGAAATAGCATGGGTGGGAACTGAACCCTAACAGTTGGCTGCAGACTTCTGAACGAGGACAGAGCTTAGCAGGTATCATCGTGGCCACTGTGACAGACTGAAGTGATCCCTGAAGGAGTAGGTGGTCCTCCTTCCAAAAACCTGTGCCATGCTAGCTGTTCACCAAACCTTCAGGCTCAGGTTGATGTCTCTAAAATGTAGGTCTCTTAAATGTTTCCACTTTGACATTTAACCTAACTGATAATGACTCTGTCGAGGGGTGATGTTTTTGTTAGGGACTTGTTGCTATGAAGAAACATTATGACCAGGGCAACTCTGGTAATTGGGTTGGCGTAACTTTAATTTTATTTCAACCCTATTTTTAGTGATGGCTCTTACATGCTTTAATCTCCCTCTTAGCCCATCACCCACCAGAGGTAGTGGGAAAGAAAGGATATGGAGGAAGTGGACCTGTTTAGAAAGGTTCTTTGGAGCAACTCCGGTCTGTGATGTCTGGAAATTGGCAGTTCATTTCACAGGTCAGCCGACAGCCGCAGCTTGATCCACTCACAAACACTTCATGGGCACACCAGCAGTCCAATTCGGTAGTGGTGACACAATCTACCAGAGATATCCAGGCCTCAGCCTCAGCTCAAGCCAGCAGGAGGGACCAGGAGGAATGCCAGAAGTTCTCTGCTGTGCCTCTCAGAGGGGAGTGAAGATCAGTGAAGAGGGGAGACCCACAGTGTTGCATAGCTAGCTCTATAAACAAACCAAGCTCAGCCCCACACTCCCATCACTGTCTGCCGAGTCCTGCTTATGCCCTCCATACATCACGTGTCCTCCACGTGTCTTGCCTCAGCACAAGTGTCTGTCTCAGTTAACATTACTCTGCCAATCAGCCCAGAGTCCTCTGAAGCATCAACAAACTGCGGCACACCACCAGAAGTTTTTTGGTGCATTTCTCTCTATGGAGTCTCCACAAATGCAGCTCAACTACGCAATGTGAGGTGGATCAATACGTGTGTGCGAAGAATCCTTCATCACCTGCCCTTTCACGGGCTTGCTTTAGCAGAACATCCTCTCTCCTGTGTCTGCTTCAGCCAAACATCCCTTCACGCGTCTGCCTTAATCTTTCACCTGTGTCCACTTCAGGAAAACACTCCTTCATGTGTTTGCCCCCGCAAAACACCATCCAACACAACTGATTCTCCAAAGAACCCTTAAGATTTCACTTCAGGCTGGTTCACAGTTTCAGAAGTTTAGTCCATGATCATCAGAGTAGAAAGCATGATAGCAGCGAGGCAGACTTGATGCTGTAGGAACCGTGAGAGTTCTACAGGCAGCAGAATGGGATTGTCCAGCAAGGCCACACCTCCCCCAACAAGGCCACACCTCCTCCAACAAGGCCACGCCTCCTCCATCAAGGCCACACCTCCTCCAACAAGGCCACACCTCCCCTAACAAGGCCACGGCTCCGAACATTCCCTCTGGCCAAGCATTCAAACACATGAATCTATGGGGATCATACCTATTCAAACCCCCACGGATGATGATCTGGTTCACAACTTTATTCTGTTTCCAGGTTACCAATGGATTTGTCAACTTTGTCTATTGTTTACAGAACCAGATATCGCAAAGCCACCTGGGCCACCTGGACCCTGTATTCATCACACTTTATTCTGCGGAAGAACACTTTATGCACAAGCAAGAGGACCCGAGTTGGAATCCCCATCATCGACATAAAAAGCGGAGAATGGCCTCCTGCACGCTTGTAACCAACACTGCAGGAGCAGAGAGAGGAGGATTGTCGGGGCTGGCTGAGTGCCAGCCTAGCTCCAGGTTCAGTGACTCTGTCTCAATGGAACAAGACGAGAGCGACAGAAGACAGTCTACTGGAGCACAGGCGCATGCTCAGTGGTCACATGACTGAAGGAAACTGCCTCCTCCAACAGCGACCAGCTGCCAATCACTCCTCAGGTGGGCTGAATCTTCACAAAGCCCTCCCCCTTCTAAGCTGGGATTTTATCTGGCATGGATTTTGTACCGGTCTCATCCATGCAGACACAGCTGCTGTGAGCTCATGGATGCAACGGTCCTGCCCTGCGAGAAAACACTATTTCTCCGCAGTCTACCACTAACTCTGACTCTTACAATCTTTCTTCCCGGACAATCCACGAACCTCTGCAGGAAGGGCAGTGTTGACAAGGGCATGACCGCGTCAAGGACCTAATGGCTCAGACCCGCGGGATCTCGCAAAAACTGTCGGCATATGGGTCAGGCATGGAACGGCAAAGCCATCCTCTGGTCCAAGTGTGAATGTTGTCAGCGTATGCAAACAACCATAGCTCAGGATGTTTATAGCCTGAGACTGCTCTCCTACAGATATCTCCTGCCAAGACTAGCTAACCCCATCCCTCTGTGTTATACATAATAAACTCACTGACTTCTGGGTCATTTCATAATTGGCATGGCTCCATCAGAGTGTGCACAGCACACTGATAAGTGCATCTGTTTTTTTTCTTTATTTTTCTTCGTTCCTTGCCCACCTCCAGTCAGGTCAAGTCCCAGCCACCCTGGAGGCAGCATGTATTAAAAACCACCATCTATTGCAAGAAGAAGCTTCTATGGTAAGGGTTGAGACATGCACTAATCTATGGGTGTAGTGAGCAGCCTAGAGGGGTTGGTTTAATACGATGTACATTTGGCTGAATAGTAATAGTAGGTTCTTCCCTAGGGCATATGATATAGGCAGCCATGGATTTTTGGTGTAGTGAACTGGGCATGACTTCCATTTGTAAATTCCATCAGAAAGTGGTTGGTTAGTTCCATAACACCCCTGCCACTATTGTGCCAGTGGGGATATCTTGTTGGGGACAGTCCTTACTCTTCTGGTGCATGATCCTCAAGGTTGGTGGCTGGGAAAGTCTATTGATTACTTTTATTTCCTGATAGAACGTGTAGAAACTTTTATGAATGTTAGCCAGTAGAGATGTCTTGGTTAGGGTTTTACTGCTGGGAAGAGATACCATGACCAAGGCAACTCTTCTAAAGGACATTTGACTGGGGCTGGCTTACAGGTTCAGAGGTTCAGTCCACTATCATCAAGGCTGGAGCCTGGCAGCATCCAGGCAGACATAGGGCTGGAGGAGCTGAGAGTTCTATGTCTTTATTCGAACGCTGACAGGAGAAGGCTGGTTTCCAGACAGCTAGCATGAGGATCTTAAAGCCCATGGCCACAATGACACACTTCCTCCAACAAGGCCACACCTCCAAATAGTGCCACTCCCCGGGCCAAGCGTATTCAAGCCACCACAAGGATGAAACTTCTAGGTCCAAATCAACTTGATATCTCCAAGTCTTATGACTCAAGTATGTGTGATTTTCAGCCACAGGGTCTTGCCATCCACTGATTTCTAGATAATAACCAAGAAAAATGTCTACCGTAATCCAGCTATACCACTTGAGCATATTTGTAAAAAAAAATATTGTTTTTTGTACAGAGATACATGATTATCTATGCTTGTTACTGCTCTATTCAAATAGCCAAAAAAAAAAAAAATGGAAATAGTCTAGATGCCCACCAACTAATGGATAATGGTGAAAATGTGATATACTTGTACAATGGAATATTACGCTACTTAGGAAAACCAAAACTATGAAATTGATAGGTAAAATACAGGGCTGAAAATAATCGTTCTGAGTGAGGTAAACCAGACCCAGAAGACAAACGTGCCATATTCACTCTTCTTGCGCACGTCCGACTCACCAGCAAGAACAACGCTGCAACAGGATCCTTCTGCACACGTTTATTGGGAGAGCTTGATTGTAGAGGCGAAGAGACCCCGAGCCCAGAACTGGTGCTGCTTATATAGGCCTAGGAGAGGCGTGTCTCACACCCGGACTGGTTGTGCATTCTACCTCATTTGCATGTTCCTCATCTGATTGGTTATTCTCTCTCAGTACCTCACAAAACCTCATTAACATACCTCATTTGCATGTCTCACATCTGATTGGTTATTCTCTCAGTACCTCATTATCATACCTCATTTGCATGTCTCACATCTGATTGGTTAACTCTCTTAGTACTTTGCAGAGCCTCATTATCATGCCCTGGCCAGGCAGTGTTTTGGCGAAAAACTTTACTGCATAAGTATGCATTGGTTGTTTGCCCAAACTTATGGGTGGTGGCCAGCAGTAGCCTGTGCCACCCTGCAACGGCACATGTGACTTCCCACACACTCTCAGATGCAGATGTTAGCTTTGAATCATTAAGTGTGCGTGTTTAAATTGGAGTTCTCATGGTGTCCTGGCTAGTTGAATGTCAACTTGACACAAACTGGAGTCATCAGAGAGGAAGGAGCCTCAGTTAGAAAGTGCCTCCAGAAGATCAAGCTGTAGTCAAGCCCATGGTGGGTGGTCCAGGGTTCTAGAAGAAAGGCTGAGCAAGTCACGAGGAGCAAGCCAGTAAGCAGCACCCCTCCATGGCCTCTGGATCAGCTCCTGCCTCCAGGTTCTTGTCCTGCTTGAGTTCCTGTCCCGATCTCCTTTGATGATAAGCCCTGATGCAGAAGCGTAAGCAGAATAAAACCCTTTCATCCCCGAGTTTCTTTGGTTACGGTGTTTCACCACAGCAATGGTAAACCAAGCTAAGACAACCAAGGGAAATAGTAAGACTCTGTAGGGGAAGGTTTGAGGGAAGAACACAGGGGCACAGAACACAAGGGAGGAGGAGAAAATAATGGATCAGAACTGGTTAAATGGGGTGGGGAATGGGAAAGCAGACACAGGAGTGAGTATGTGTGGATTAGAATGGTGCCCCACATCCGGTTTGCCACAGGGCTAGAGTCACCATGCTGCCACCAGAGGACCGCTGGAGTTGGCTCGAGATCCCCAGGTCTGCACGGAGGCCGAGGACGACAGGTTCTCAGGCTCTTGGACACTGCAGATGCTGCTGAATGCCATGGAAGAGCTGAGAACAGAGTAGGGGCCTTCTGCATTGGCTCTGGCCCAGGGATGAAGAGAAAGGGGCAGGAGAAAAGTTCTGGCTGGTTATCGTGGCTAGGAAGAGTCCTTGGCTTGGTCAAGCAGGTGGCTTGGCTTGGTGGTGACCTTGACTGAGAACACAGGGAGGCCTCCTGAGGGAGATTAGATGGGCAGCTCTGTAGAGGAAGACCTGCTCATTGCTCCAGCAAGGCAGAGCCCGATGAGAAGAGGCAGTCCATGGTTTTAAGGCATTTATTGTCATGGAGTAGATGCAGAGAAAGGCAGAGAGAGGGAGAGAGTAGAGAAGTAGAGGCCAGCCATGGCCACGTGGAGAGAGGGGGAAAGGGAATGCGGAGAGAAGGGGAGCAAGAGGGCAAGAGAGAAGCAAGAGTAAGAGAGTAAGAGAAAGAGGAGGGGCAAGCAGCCCCGTTTATAGTGGGCCATAGCTACCTGGCTATTGCCAGATAACTGTGGGTGTAGAGTCCAGACAGAATACCAGGGGCTTAGGGTGTTGCCTTACATGACTGATGGCCACAGAATTATGGAGCTGGGGCCTTGTGTCAGGAGGCTAGGGTCTAGGAGTTTGGCAAACTTCCTTCTGTCCCTTGCAGAGTTATCTGCTTAGTCTCTGGGGTTTTAACCCAGCTCAACCAGAAAACAGGCTGCCTTTCATGGTCCCACAAGTATGGAGAGAAATAAATAATGTTTAAGACATTGGAATGGGGCTGGGAAGATGGCTCAGTGGTTAAGAGCACTGGTTGCTCTTCCAGAGGTCCTGAGTTCAAATTCCAGCAACCATATGGTGACTTACAACCATCCGTAATGAGATCTGACTCCCTCTTCTGGGGTGTCTGAAGATAGCTACAGTGTACTTATATACGCAAACATCTTTAGAGAGAGAGAGATTTGAAAAGCTGAATGGAGCCAAACATAGTGTTGCACACATTTAATTCATGCACTTGGAAACAGATGGATCTCTGTAAGCTTGAGGTTGTCCTGCTCTACACAATGAGTTCCAGGACAGCCAGAGCTGCACAGTGGGGCTCTGACTCAGAAAAAAGGAGAGGAGGAGGAAGAAGGGGAGGGAGAGGGGAGAAAGAACTTAATGGAAACCTTCTACTATAGAAGCCTACACACACACACACACACACACATACACACACATACACACACATACACACCCATACACACACATACACACACAAACACATACATACACACATACACACCCATACACACATACACACAGATATACACATACACACACTCATGCACATATACATACACACACTCATACACATACACACACATACACACACTCATACACATACACACATGCACACATATATACACACATACACACATATACACATACATACACACACACACACATAGTTTTAAAATGGACTCTCCCTATAATGAGGAGACAGTGCCTCTCCTAGACACCATATTTTTATCAAATAAAAACCCCAAGGCCAGGCATAGGGTAGCTCTTTTTGAGTTTTGATCAGAGAGGTACCACAGGCCCCCAGAGTACAGGTGTTGCCACTCTGTACTTTTATGGTCGGCTCCGTAGTCCACTGTGTTGTATTAATGAAGATTGTGAATGTGGAGAGCAGACTGGCCAAGCTTCAGTTGGAGTGTCTCACAGTACCAGCAGGTCCTCTTCATCTGCAGACCCTCAGCCAGTTTTCACTGAGTTGTTTTGTGGCTGCCAGTGCTTAAGTCCAATCTGAATTATTTAAAGTCGCATGAGAGATTGGCAAATGATTTGATTGTGTTCAAATCTAACTGCTATCCCACAAGGGAGTAATTTCATAGTTCTGTAAAAAAACAAAACAAAACCCAATTGGTTTTGTCAGAGGTGATTTTTTTTTATAGACACACTAGCTGTTTCATATTACAATCCCCTTAACCCTTTAATGTTTGTGTTCCCCGTGTCTCTGGCACTGTGGTGACACAGAAGTTAGATGACTGACTGTGGCTGCCCATCAAAGTCAGTCTCCGTGTGTGAGAACAGCCGGAAGACCAAAGGTACCATCACTGTCCCCCTGAATGTTATGTTAGAGGGTGTTTGCAAACTACGTCTCCATGGCCACTAGCATCTGGATGTATGGTTTTCTCTGGAAGCTGCCCCGAGTTGACACTGAACTTGAGTGGATCTCCACCTGTAGACATATGCAATGTGTTGCTTTGGTTCCGAGTAATAATGCACCAGGCTTTGCTGCCCACAATGCTATGCCTCCTGGGCCACGTGAACTCCAGTGCTGTAACCCTGGGTGTCTCCCATCACCTGACCTCACTGTTGTAACTGTGGCTGCCTCCTGCCATTAGAGTTGCTGCTGTGGTCGCTGCTCTGCTCTGTCTTCACAATTGTTCCCACCACGCAAGGTACAGGGTGTCTACATTGTCTGTTTGTTTGTTTGTTTGTTTAGTCCTGGAGTTTAGAGGTCCAGTCCTGGGAAACAATAAAGATTCCAAACTCTCTTTTACTTAGCTCCTTCGTCCCTCCCTCCTCCCTCCCTTCCCTCCCTTCCTCTGTCTTCTTCATTTACTTTCTCTCCCCAGGGCCAGGGCTTGAGGAAGCTGCACAGCTCCACAGGATCTGACACTCCTAGTCAGCTTTCTCCTGAGGAGCAGTTTTGGGGGTTTCTCAGGGACAACCCCAGTGGTCTCGTACCTCTCTAATGGTCCTTTGCCCTCTGCCCTCAGCCTTTGCTCCAGGGCATCACATGAACAGAAGCCATCACCTCTGCTGGAGACTCTTGGAAAACAGATTCTTTAGTTTAACCTCAGGCCAGCTCCCTTGCCCCATCCCCACACACGGCGGTTTAGTTTCTGTGCATAGGAAGCATACATTTCAGGGCTGCAGAGATGGCTCATGGTTGAGAGCACTGGCTGCTTTTCTTTTCCAGAAGTCCTGAATTCAATTCCCAACACTCACGTGGTGGCTCAAAACCATCTATACCTGTAGTCTCATGGGATCCAACGCCCTTTTCTGATGTGCAGAGGCACGTACACACATAACATCCATATACATAACATGCACAAATAATCAATAAACATGCACAAATAATCAATAATCAATAAAATTCAATAAGAAGTGTGCGCATTGCTTCGCCGACTGTACCACCTGCTGTAGCTTCTTCTCTAAGCGCCTCTCTCTCAACCTGGTTGCTCTAAGCTAATCCAGCCAAGGCTTTTTCACATAGCACAAGGACTCCCCTGATTCCAGAGATGCCAATCAAGCTCTCCTCATAGAGCCCTTTTTCCCTGGCGAAGGAAGGTCATCGGGAAGCGTGAGAGAAGGGCGCAGCACCTCAGGAACTCGTCTGCGCCGTGTGCCAGTCTCTTATACCAACTTTGAGACTGGAGTGACTGTATTAGAATATCCGGCTGGGGGTCTGACACCTCACTTCAGATTGGACCGCTGTTACAGAATGTCACAGGCCGGATCTCTTAGAAAGAACAGAAATTTAATTGGCTCGTGGCTCTGGAGGTTGGAAAGACCAAGATTTATGAACTAGCATTTGGCTGGGGTCTTCTTCCAGCTTTATCGCTGGTGAAGGGCAGAGAGCGAGTTAGAGAAGAGAAACAAATGTATTGTTCACCGAACCCTCCTCCACAAACCACGCCCCCACAAAAAGCCCACGCCCATTCAATAAGCCACGCCCATGGTTGCGACTCAAGAAGGGAGATTCCCTCACAGCCTGATCACCTCTTCCGGGCCTACTTCTTAATACTATACATTGGCGATTCGATGTCAGCACGAGGGATGTGAGGGAGGAGCTTTGAGACAGCATCGAGTGCACACTGCATTGATTTTAGCATTTAGGCCTCAGTCGAACTGAGAAATGCCTGTTCAGCAGCCTGTCGCATCTGCGTGGCCACTCTTGCTTCACGCCCTCGGTACACACTGGCATAGCTTTCCTTACCTCTATATTGTTTCCTCTGAATCACCATTTTAAAAAAGATTTATTTATTATGTATACAGTGTTCTACCTGCATGCCAGAAGAGGGCACCAGATTTTATTACAGATGTTGTGAGCCACCATGTGGTTGGGGGGGAAATTGAACTCAGGCCCTCTGGAAGAGCAGTCAGTGGTCTTAACCGCGGAGCCATCTCTCCAGCTCCTGAAGTGGGTTTTTCAAACCTTTTTTTTTTCTTAACACAATTTGAAAACGGTGCACCTTATTTACTCATTCATATATATATATTATTCACACACACACATATATGTATATATATATATGAATATACACTAAATAGGATCTCATTATGTAGCTCTGACTGCTCTGGAACTCACTAAGTAGACCAAGCTGACCTTGAAATTGCAGAGAGAAGCCTGTCTCTGTCTCCTGAGTGCTGAAATTAAAAGCATACACTACAACATACCTGCTCAGTCATGGTTTTTTGTTTGTTTGGTTTTGTTTTGTTTTACTTCAAGTCTAAAGGCATCATCTATGTGCCCTAAGTAATTTGAGAACTGCAACAAGATTTTACCCTTTTCTGCACTCAAAAATTCTCCCGTCACACATGCGCATGTAAATTTTCTTGGATTGCTATATGGCCTTAATAACCCAATGTCAGCTTCTAGGCTATCACTCAACTTTATAATACTGTTTTCACCCGATGACGATTCTGAGTATTTGGGCATTTTCTTTTGTACTCCACATGCGTCCTCTTCACGTGCTCCACGGCTAAGCCTTAGCTGTCCGCTCGCCCACCATTTCCTCCATGCGGTGCTGGGAAGGACAATTTTTCACCTGCCCTTGTTTCTAGACTTGCTCTCATCTGAGCATGCTCCCGACCGCTTTCTTGGAGACCCTACACCTCTCCCTTAAAGCTTACTACTTTACTGCTCAGTGCTCTTGGTCGCTTACCTCAGAGTCAACTGGGGTTCCTGGAAGCAGAAAGTCTATTTGTTTCAGTTATCCATTAAGCAGTTTCCTCTCTGAACTCAAAAGTCCTGAGACCCAAGCCTCACTCATTGTCCCCGAGTGAAGTAGGGGGTCACTCCGCCATTATACTCCAAGGCTGCTTGTCCTACTCTGTGGCCAGTCAAATGAGGTTCCACGTAGCCTGATACCCATCTATGGTCTATTTCTTGGCAGGCTAAGGACTCTCCAGGCTACAGAAGACGTTCTTTTTGGGTTTGCCAACCTCGTGCTCTGGCACCCTCTAGTGGCCATTGTCGGGCGTGCACGGTCATCTTTGAGTGCTACACCCTAACCCGGACTGAGGCCAGTCTCCTTGAAAAGAGTACATCGGTTGGGGAAATCTAAGGGAATCAGCAGCTCTGAGGGAAGCCATCCTCCATGCAGGCTGAGGACTTTCCAGTGAGGCGTTTCTGGAGTTCATCTACATGTAGGTGTAGTAACCCCTCATATACACTCTAAGTAATCCCAATAAATTCATTGGTTCTCCAAGGGAAACTTTGTTGGAGTCGAACTTTGGATCTCAGTGGAACCTTAAAAGAAGGCAGTAGCGATTGCTCAGTACTCTGAAACCTGAGAGAAAATTCTCCCACTATCATCACACTTCCCACCTGAGACCAAACAGTAGAAATTTGAGACTCTGAAACGCCCTTCCCCTCGACCAGCTGTCTTAAGTGTGGGTTTCTATCACTGTGAAGAGACATCACGACCACGGCAATTCTTACTATGGAAAACATTTCAGTGAGGCTGGTTAGAGTTCAGACATTACCATCTGAAGCATGGCGGGAAGCATGGCAGAGTGCAGGCAGACATTGGTGCTGGAGAGGTAGCTGAGAGTTCTATATCTTGATCCGCAGAGGCAATAAGTAAGTGACTTCTCTACACAAGGCATGGCTTGAGCATCTGATACCTCAAAGCCTGCCTCCAGTGACACACTTCTTCCACAAAGACCACACCCACCCCCAACGAGGCCACACCCACTCCAACGAAGCCACACCTCTTAAAGTTGCCATTCCCTATGGGCCTGTGTGGGCCATTTTCTTTCAAACCACAACACCAGCCATCCATCCTTTAGGACAAGTTCTTGCCCCTTCCCCTCAGGTATCTTGCAGAGCGTGCGTCTGGATTCTCACCACGCCTTCTTCCTCAGGCTTATATTTTAGGATTAAGAGGTGGCCATGGCGTGGTTGTTGGGCAATAGAAACCCAGACAAGAGAGCTGGGATGTCTTCACCACTGTGTATCACCCTCTTGCGCTGCATAGCAGAGCCCAGACGTCTCCGTTTGAGGAACGACAACAGGAAAGGTTCTGGTGAAAGTTATCGTAGATCAGAGAGTGAAAAATATGTAATATTTTGGACTACACTGTAGAGACCCAATGCTACAGCAAAGGTGTAAGGTGGGAGAGCCTGTGGTTTCTTTTGGGGGGGGGGTTTCGAGACAGGGTTTCTCTGTGTAGCACTGGCTGTCCTGGAACTCACTCTGTAGACCAGGCTGGCCTCGAACTCAGAAATCTGCCTGCCTCTGCCTCCCAAGTGCTAGGATTAAAGGCGTGCGCCACCACCCCCCAGCTGAGCCTGTGCAAGTGTCTGAGCCTCTGCCTGCACTAGCTATCTGAGAGAATAAGTATGCAGAAACCTCCAGAAGGGTGAGGTGGAAGAGAGAAAGAGAATGGTGTGGAGAAGGGCGTGGAGGGGGAAGAACGGCAACAAGGAGAAGATCTAGGAAAGCCGCGGGGAGAGAGACTGAGAGAAATCCAGAGGGGAAGGACGAGAGCTGAATGGCTTGTCAGCAAGCCATGCAAATGCCTTCGGGCATCGATGGTCGCAGCTGTTTCCTGTTTGTGTCCGGCTTGTTATTAATAGCGAACTCTCCACTTGACCCCTGTGCTCACTCCTCTCACCCAGTGGCCAGCAGCCCTTCTGAGCTACCAGAGCCCAGGTCCACAGAGACGGCCAGAGGGTCTTTCTCCTTCACCCACATCACCGAATGCACGCGCCTGAGTGAGAGGTAAGTTCCTCTTTAGAAATAGCTTTGTTTGGCACCATTTTTAGCTTTTTAGAACATTTGCAAATCAGTACTGTCCCACACACGTTTGCCGCCAGCCTCCCTTTCGCTAACATTCCACATTTGCATAGTGCACCTGGTTATAACTGGTGAACATGTACTCATATGACTTCATAGTTAGTGTGAAGGCGCATTTATAGTGTGATATGTAAACCTATAATAGATTGTGTAACATATTATCTATATAACACCAGTGTGTAAATGATATGTATGCTATATATTATATAATAGTTTAAAGCATAGGTATATATCAGATAGATTCTGTATGAGAGGAAACCTTTGATTCTTGGCCTTTCTCGGCGTAGTTTGCTTCACTTAACATGGTCACATCCAATTCCGTCTGCTTCCTGCAAATGATATTAATTTCACTCTTCCTTGTGGCTGACTAAAACTCCATTGCGTGCACGCGCCGGGGTCTCTTTCTCCGTTAGTCAGTCAGCGGACAGATGTGTCGGTTGTGCCCTATCTTGAGCTAGCCTGAGCAGTGCTGTGTTAACACTGGTGTGTCAGGGTCTCCGTGCTGTGGACCTAGATTGTGCCAGGGATTTCTGGGATTTGCCTTATCTGTGAGAGCATGCTGTATTCCATGCTGGTTTCTTGGGAGGACCATTCACTGCAGCTAGGAGACCTCTGAGACAGTGGGACATCTGTACAAGTTGTGGGTAGTCCCTTTGCACGAGAAATGTGTATATTCTCCCTAATTTACCTAATTATTCACCTTTTTATACTGGTGTGAACGCATGGACATTTGTTTTACATGTTGAGCTATCATTCAGTACTACGCTATTTTGCTCCGCTGATCCGGTTGGGACCTCTGGAACCTGCTGTTTTACACATGTCACTGTGGTCTTTACTGATGGAACCACAAGGTGCTGCCGGACCACTGCATGTGTCCCTGGCCTCATCTTCAGAACCAGCCATTTCAACAAGGAACCCTAGTTCCTTCTATCAGAGAGTACCCTTAGGAACTAAGATCTGCTGTCAGATTTTCTTCACCTATCGGTCTTTTATGTTGATCGGGCGAGGAAATAGCTGGGTGTGTTCCCACCTGCTCGCATGCACCTACTTATGAATATTTCCACAGGCATCCGCCCTGTGTGCCTCAGCTGAGATATGAGCTCACACAGGTGTGCCTATCTCTGCTCCTTGAACACAGTGGACCTTCCAGTCTTGCCTGCTTGCGGCTTCTACCTCCCTTTTCAATGGTCAGAAACCCACTCTCCAGGGCTTGGCATGCATTTACTTCATTCCAGGATAGATCTGAACCAATATGGGGGCTGTCCACATCCCAGCGTGAGAGGAAGTTACCCACGCAATTACCCTGAGACTCACCCTTGACTCATTCCACAGTCAGGTCACCGCCTCCTTGCCCCCCACTTCCCAGATGTGCTATATTCTCTTCTCACAGCCTGCCTTCCATCATAGACCTTTCTTCTCTCCAAACCACCTGAAGCGAGTTTTAAGATTACATCTTTTAGATTTTGAGGTTATAATCATTTGCCCTTCCCCTCTCTCCCTCCAAATCCCCACATACCCCTCCTTGCTCAGTTTCAAATCTATGGTCTCCCCCTCCATTCATTGCTGTTATATACATCTATGTATGCCTACATACCTATGTATATATTCCTAAATATAACCCGATTAATCTGTATAAGGCTACTTGTGTGTATGTTTTCAAGGGTGACCACTTGATTTTGGATAACCAATTGGCTTGCTCTTCCCTGGTGTGATGGTGTGTCTATGCTGGGCCCAGGGAATGGCACTATTAGAAGGTGTGGCCCTGTTGGAGTAGGTGTGGTGTGTCACTGTAAGTATGGGCTATAAGACCCACATCCTTGCTGCCTGGAAGCCAGTACTCTGCTAGCAGCCTTCAGATGAAGATGTAGAACTCTCCGCTCCTCCTGCACCATGCCTGCCTGTGCCATGATGCTGTCATGTTCCTACCTTGATGATAATGGACTGAACCTCTGAACCTGTAAGCCAGCCCCAATTAAATGTTGTCCTTATAAGAGTTGCTTTGGTCATGGTGTCTGTTCACAGCAGTAAAACCCTAACTAAACCACCTGGGGAAGAGTATAGGTTTTAAAAGTTGCTACAATAACATTCACTCTTTATTCTAACTTTCTTCTTTAAGAATTGATTTACATTTGTGAATGTGGTGGCTGCGGTGGTCAGTGTGGGCACCCACAGAGGCCAGAGGAAGGTTTTGAATCTCCTGGAAGTGGGGTTGCAGGCAGCAGTGATGTGTATGGCATGAGCATTAAGAACCTTTGGTCCTCTGAAAAGCAGCAAGCACTCTCAGCCTCTCAGCCATACCTCCAGGCCCGAGTTCTGTTAATTTTAAAGGACGTAAAATCACATATTCGGTTATTGTTACACATATAATCAACGCCACTTTTAAAAAAATCCATTATGATTTGCTTATTCTGCCCTAACTACTCCAAATCGTGTGGCAACCACTGGCTGTATCCCATCATACAGATTCAACTTCTAGAATGCTAGGCGGATAAGTCACACATAGTGTCATATTTTTCAAAGTCAAAATGGTGATAGTTTCTTGGTGACATACATTTAAAATGTACCAGGTTTGATTAATTGATAGCACATTCAGAAGGAATGGCTAACGAGCATCCCACCACATGTATATACTATGTCTATGCGTCCATCTATTGAAGGACATACTTATTGATTCTGCTAGATAGTTATGTGAAAACACCGCTATGAGTTTATCTTTAGGCCCTATGTGGACAAAGGTTTTCTTTCCTTCCTTCCTTTCTTTCTTTCTTCCTTCCTTTCTTTCTTTCTTTCTTTCTTTCTTTCTTTCTTTCTTTCTTTCTTTCGGCCCTATGTGGACAAAGGTTTTCTTTCCTTCCTTTCTTTCTTTCTTTCTTTCTTTCTTTCTTTCTTTCTTTCTTTCTTTCTTTCTTCCTTCCTTCCTTCCTTCCTTCCTTCCTTCCTTTCTTTCTCTCTCTCTTTCGTTTGTTTGTTTGCTTGTTTGTTTTTGGTTTTTCGAGACAGGGTTTCTCTGGGTAGCCCTGGCTGTCCTAGAACTCACTTTGTAGACCAGGCTGTCCTTGAACTCAGAAATCCGCCTGTTTCTCCCTCCCAAGTGCTGGGAATAAAGGCATGCGCCACCACCACCTGGTTGACAAAGGTTTTCAAATCAGGACGACACACACTTAGAAGCACAGCTGCTGAGCTACATGGTGAGATTGCCCTCACCTTTCTTCCTCATGGCTTTTTAAAAAGGAGAAAAGCACGGGGCGTGGTGGCGCACACTTTTAATCCCAGCACTCGGGAGGCAGAGGCAGGCAGATTTCTGAGTTCGAGGCCAGACTGGTCTACAAAGTGACAGGACGGCCAGGGCTATACAGAGAAACCCTGTCTCGAAAAACCAAAAAGAAGAAGAAGGAGAAGAAGAAGAAGAAGAAGAAGAAGAAGAAGAAGAAGAAGAAGAAGAAGAAGAAGAAGAAGAAGAAGAAAAGCGTTAACCTTAGGACTGACAGGTGACATGGACTACTGTAGGGTGCCGCCATGAATGTTAGGGAGAGGGGGCGAGAGTCACAGAGGAAGAGCTTCGAAACTGACAGGGGAAATGGAAGGTCACCTTAGAAGAGCAGAGGAAAGGCCAGAGACACCGGCAGCAGGGAAGAGACAGCTGCTACTTTCAAAATGTCAGCCCCCGGGACAAGCCCAGGGGCCTCGAGGCTTTGGAGAGCCAGTGACTCTTCTCCCAGAGGTCAGCGGTGGAGATAAATCCGTATGACTTCAAGGGCCAGGTTTCATCCTGAGAGAGAAGCTAGTGTTGCAGTCTTAGGGCCTGAAATCATGGAACAACCACAAATCAAGTCCTAGTTCAGCTTGGCACAGCTCCAGTGAGAGGGAAGGCCAGCGGGGAGGGCACCACAGAGAGCCAGGTGCTGAACAGGCCAAAGGTATGAATAGCAGAAGGCTCCAGTCGAGCAAGATAAGGAGCCGTCTGCCAGCTGGAGCATTCCTGGTAGACTGGTAATTACTATAGAGGCTGGCTACACAGAGCCTAAGGCCACCGGGTAAGTCAGCCTCAGTGTTGGTCCCTGACAAAGCCTAAGGACTTCTAAGCTCTAGTGGTGAAGCTACAGCTCCACCATCCCTTTATGATAAAATCCCTAAGGAAGCTTGGAAGAGAAAGACATACCTCATCACAATAAAGGCTATGTATGTGAGCTGGAGAGATGGCTTAGAGGTTAAGAGCACTGGCTGCTCTTCCAGAGGTCCTGAGTTCAATTCCCAGCAGCCACATGGCAGTTCACAACCATCTGTAATGAGATCTGACGCCCTCTTCTGGCATTCCTATGCAAATGCATAGAGCATTCATATGAACAAATACATATTTAAAAAAAGTAAAGGCGATGCAGTAAAGGCAACGCATGAATTATCCATAGCCGGTGGTATTCTAAATGATGAAATCCTGTGAGAATTGTTTCCAAAGTCAAGGAAATTGGCAAGGGTGCCCAACTCTCTTTATTCAATGTTATACTCACTGTCTCAGCTAGAGCAATGAGACACAGGAAAGAAAGAAAAGGGGGTACACACAGAAGAGAAGAAGCCACACTGTCCCCATTTACAGGCTCCATGATCCTATGCTCGACAGACTAAAGACTAAACCAGAGCACTATTGGACCTGGGAGCATTACTGTAGGATATACATCAAAATTCATAAATACGTGGGAGCATTTCTGACAAAAAAAATCAGGAGTGGGAATAACATTCATGATAACATTAATTAATTAGTTGATTAATTAATTAATTAAAATACCTAGGACTCACTGTCACCAAGGAGGTGAAAGAACTCGACAGCGAAATCTTCAAGGCACTGAAGAAGTTGGAGAGAGTGTTAGAGATGGAAAGACCTCCCATGCTCCTGGATTGGCAGTGTTAATACTGTGGGGATGGCTACAGTCCTGAACGTAATCTACAGATTCAATACAATCTCCACCCAAAGTTCCAATGATGTGTTTTCACCGAGATAGAGAACCAGAGATAGAAGAAAATTCTAAAATGTAAATGGGATCACAAAAAGATCCCCAAGAATCAAGGCTACTCGTAGCAAAATCGGTACGGTGGCAGGGTCACAAGACCTATTCTCAGGCTGTTTTACAGAGCCTTGGTGCCAGCACAAAATCGTACACGTGCTACAATAGAAGCAAGACCTAGAAACAGCCCACTGTGTGTGTGTGTGTGTGTGTGTGTGTGTGCACTTAGTGTTGACAGTTTTTGACACAAAAACTTTCTCTGCTTCTTCAGTGCTGGACTTTTGTGTGATTGTTGGGGATCCAAACTAAGGTCCAGGATGGCCTAGAAGTCAAAGAGATCCCCCTGCCTCTGCGTTGAGCGTCAATATTAAAGGTGTGTGCCACCAAACTAGCCTTACAGCCACCAATTTTTGCCAAAGTCTCAGAAACCTTTATCGGAGAAAAGCCACCTCTTCAGCACAATGGTGGGGAACCGTATTCCCATGCTTAGGACAATGGAAGTGATCTGTAGTTTCCACGGAAGACAAAAATCGATACCCTGGGAGCCTCTGTGATTACGCTATGTCACTTAGCACAGCAGTTACAAGGTTAGCCCGTGCCATACAACTTCCTTACAGAAAAGAGATTCCGCTGCATCTAAACATATCACAGTGTGTCTGTCCACTGGGGTGGCTGCTCTTGGCTGTCCCCTTGACTACATCTGGAATTAACTAGAACCCAAATGGCTGGGCACCACTGTGACTAATTTTTCATCATTAAATCATTTTAAGTGGGAAGACCCACTTATAATCTGGATCTTTAAGGTGGGAGGGTCCATCTTTGATCTGAGTCACACCTTCCGGTGGTAGCCTATAGAAAGGACATGGATGGAGGAAGCTTGTTTGTTCTCTTTGTCTGCTTACTCTCGCTCTCACTAGTAAGTCCATTCCTTCATGGACATTAGAGCCTGCCCCTGAGAGATTGTGGCATCTACTGAAGATCAGCTGAGACATCCAGATTTGTGGATTTAAGGGAGAGAGAGAGAGAGAGAGAAAAAGAGAGAGACAGAGACAGAGACAGAGATTGATTCATTGTATAAGTTTGTTCCTCTAGAGAATTCTACTGTATTTGTTACTAGTTTATAAAATTAGAATGTCTAGTCATTATTAAACTGGCTTTAGAAACTCTATTCTTTTGCCATTGAATTGACTTTGTCAAAACTCAATTTGCTGCATTTGTGTTCTCTCTCTCTCTCTCTCTCTCTCTCTCTCTCTCTCTCTCTCTCTTTCTCTCTCTCTCCCCAACCCTTCTGTTCCCGTCTATCAGTGTATCTATTCTTTCAGCAGTAGCGCACTGGCTGAGCCCTGTAGCTTCAGGATGAGATTCATAGAGAAAATCCCCCCTTATGTTTGCTCTTTCCATTTTGTGCAGGCTATTTGATGGTTTGGTTCGTATCTTGAACACTCTCTTGTTCAGACATCCCAGAATAGAGCAAAAAATCAACTAGATGCTTTCCAGAAAGAAAACTAAAGATGCAATAGCTGATGAAGCATGAAAAGCACCAGAGAGCGTTGTCAAAGACGGGAGAAAGGACAGAAACCTGAAGAGGCTTTCCACTCTAAACAGTGGTGGGAAATGGAACATTATTGATTCTACCCTTGAGGATTGCCATTCCAACACCTGAGTCAGCTCCATGCTGGTTTGTAAGACTATTAGCCTCTTCTCATCTCTCTCATGACAGTTCTAACGTCCCTAAAATTAATACACAAACACTTCTAAATGAGCACATTCTCTATAAACAGAATAACGTAAGACACAGGATGTCAACTTAGCAATAATGTCCGTGACAGGAATCACCACACAACAGTCTACTGCACTCCCCATCAGTTTCACCGCTGTATAATGCACAGAGCTATTTTACTTAGTTGTAGTGAAAAATGAAAGGGATTAATCTGGAGAGTGAATACATTTAAACATGCCTGTGTTTTTGAATGGGTACTAATGTGACAGAAGGACTGTTACTTTGTCCTGATCCCACCCTGGCTCCATCTGTGCCTGCTTCCTGCTCTCAGCCCTCACCCCCTGAACAGTCATAGCCACCTCCGCAACACTCTCCAGACTTTTGGTGACCCTGCAGGTGCACAACCAAAAACAACCTGCTGCGTGTATAGTCTAGGCAAATTGTTACCAGTTTCTCCCCACTTACACCTGACCTTGTGGTTTTGTGGTTCTTGCCTTTGTAAACATTGTCACCATGAACTTCCATGCCAGGGGTTGTTCTGAGGTCGTAGCCTGCTCTTGGTCACTGGCTTATATAAAAGACCCTGTTTTGGCCTTCTGTGTGTGGTGGTCTATAACTTTCTTACCTGGATATATTGAGGCCCCAGTGACATTTTCCCATACATACTATAGGACTCAGACCTCCCTGGCCAGTGGGGAGGTTGTAGGGGAGATATCCCCTGAAAACATTCCAGGCCCCTACCACTGAGCCCAGAGGGGTCTGGAATGACTGCCCTATCCTGGACACCAAAATGGATCAAATCCTTCTGACGGACATTCCTAGGAGGTAAGTCTGTACACTGAAGTCGGTTCTAAAGAGATTAGCCTCCCCGGCACATATGCAGCAGAGGGCTGCCACGTCTGGCCTCAGTGGGAGAGGATATGCCTAATCCTGAGAGACTTGATGCCCCAGAGAAGGGGAATGGGGGTGAGAGTGATCTTTCAGAGGCAAAGGGGAGGGGATGAGGGAGGAAGAAGGCAACATTTGGGATGTAAATAAATAAATAAAATTTGGCTTCTTGAAGAAGAGCTTTTTTAAGGTCTAAGGAAGATAGGTCTCTTGGGAAGCCCTCTTTTAAAAAAAAAACAAAAAACCAAACATGTCTTTTTAAAAATATTTTTTTACTTTTTATTTATTTTATTTTTATGTATATGAGTACACTGTTGCTCTCCACAGACACACCAGAAGAGAGCATCAGGTCCCATTACAGATGGTTGTGAGCCATCGTGTGGTTGCTGGGAATTGAACTCAGGACCTCTGGAAGAGTAGTTGGTGCCCTTAACACCTAGAGCCACCATTCCAGCTCCTGACAAGCCCTCTTTAAGATTTGGAAAGGAAATACCTGACAAGGAGCCTTCTCATTCTACATTGGGATGCTAACGGCAGAGATTCTACCTCCCAAATCTGTACAGAGACCAGGGTTTGAGTGGCTGGGTGGCCAATTGTGTGAGTGATGAATGTGGTCTGGACAGATTCTGACAGGAGAGTCTCAGTTTCTGTTATTAGTGTCTTGGTCTCACCTTGTCTCAAGGACAGGAAAGCTGGTCTGTTCTTTAAGCTCTTTTTGTCTTAGTGCTAACTAGAAACCAACCCAGACTATGTGGCTCACCACTGAGGGAGAGACACACTGATTTTGTTGCCTGTGACCCATGGGTGTTGCTAATCCCTTTCTGGGATTACACTGTGAGTTCCAGTAAACTCTGATTCTATCTGGTTTCTGTTTATCTCTCATCTACAGATGCCATAGTTGTCTCTTCCATTTCCTGAAGTGGAAACTTAAGGGTTCTTTGGAAAGTCAGTTGTGTTGGATGGCGTTTTGCTGGGGCAAATGCGTGAAGGAGTGTTTTCCTGAAGCGGACACAGGTAAAAGGCTAAGGCAGACTTGTGAGGGAATGTTTGGCTGAAGCAGACACAAGTGAAAGGATATTCTGCTAAAGTAAGCACTTGAAAGGACACGTGATGAAGGATTCTTTGCTAACGACACACAGGTAATTGGTCTGCCTTGCAGAGTTGAGCTACATTTTTCGGGACTCCATAGAGAGAAATTCGCAAAAACAAAAACAAAACAAAAAACAAACAACAACAACAACAAAAACCCTTCTGGTGGTGTGCTGTGGCTTGCTGCGGCTTTTTGGCCACTTCCTCAGACTGGGGCTGACTGACAGTGTGATGTCAGCCGAGATAGACTCACATGGAGTTTTGCTAAGTCAGATCCACATGCTGAGGCAAGACATGTGCTGACACAACACCCACGGAGGACACATGATGTCTGGAAGGAGTTTTTAAAAGGACTCGAAGGACAGTGGCAGAGACTGAGCTAGGCATGCTAGTACAATCTGCAATGCTTGTTGGTCTCGAGTCTTCGATGATCTTTGCTTCATTGAAAGAACCAAGGCCAAGGGCTGGCGGTCTCTGCTAGATAGTGCCACCACTGCTGATTTCTGTTTGGCTATCTACCTCATTTTCTACCTCATTATCTACCTGGTCTACCTCATTTTCAGGCTCCATTTTCCTGGGTCCCACCACTGATAGAGCGGTGATACATGGGAGGTCATGGTGCTAAGACTAAGTTGCTGTCCAATGCTCAGCCGTAAGCAGGATCATAAGCCATATCACCCCCTCCATGGTTTAGTGGACACTGTAGATGCAGGGGCAGAAAGAATGTAAGTGCCAGGTGTGAAATGTTCACATACGCGCATGGTATGCACGAATTCCCAACAGCTATGGTTGCTCGCACAGATCCTGCACAAGACTCAACTTTGGGAAGCGAATGGCGGTGGGAGGCTACTGGAGAAGAGGAAGCCATCATCTTTAGTGATGTAATCACTAGCGAGAGGATTAGTGGAGAGCATTAAATCTATGTCCATGAGAAGGGCCCTGTTTAAACCCAGTGGGTCACAAAGAAAAAAAATAAAAAAACAAAACAAAACAAAACGCCATGAAGTGGGGTTGGGGCTTGGAAACAGGAGGTGAGGGACAATGGAAGTCCAGCAGGAGTGATAATCATGACCAGAATGTATTCTACACATGCATCAAAATGTTTAATAAATTAAAAAATAACACACAAACAGGCCAACTATCATCTCTCTTGCTCCTGTGAGACTGTAGACCAGGTGTAGTGTCTGCAGTTCCAGATACCGTGACTAGGAGTGACTTAAGTCACTGTCAGGCTCCCTTAGGTAAATATTTTCATAAACTTATGGGAAGAAAGGACTTTGAGACATGACTTGGTATTATTTCCGTTACATTTCTTTCCCAGATTCACAGAAAAATGACTCTGGATCTCTGGACTTGTCGGAGTAGGGCCAATCATCCCAGGCATCTTCTGCCATAACACGGTGCTATCCTTAAACTCCTTCCCTCGGAGTTCAGTTTCTATGTGTTACAATGTCTCAATCCCCAGATCCTGCTCAAGTGCTGACTTGCCTCTAAACAGTGGAGGCCCGGCAGACTGCATGTAGACATTTTCGTGGAAGGGGATTTCATTCAGGATGTTTTGTCCTGGAAGAGGTTTATCTGAGGGCTATTCTGAGAATGAAGTAGCTGGAGGATGCAAAGCCTTGGAAATCTTATCATTAACTGGACACAAAGGTGGACTTCTCTGTACATGGTCACATGGCTTGTCTGCCACGCCCTGAGATGGAATTCTGGGAAGGACCCAGCGCTTCCAGGGACACATGAGGATGGATGGGAGGCAATGTTTAACATGGACTACAATGATGAACTGGCTCTCTAGGTGACTATGCAAACTTGGCAAATGGACTGGATGACCAAGGTAGTTTAGTGGAGGTGTCATCAAGCCTCCCTTGCATTATCTAGAGCATCTATATCTCCTGGAGTGTGGAAAAGATGATTAAAATTTGTCTCGTTGAGAAAGAAATCAATGACCAATGCTGAAAGACTTTGTCTCTGAGGACAGAAGTATCTGCCTGCAGCCAAGATTTCCTTCCCATACCAAACGAGCTGTCTGTAGTTCAGTAGTCTGTCACTACCAGTGGAGTGTTGGTTGTTATATTCTCAGGGTAATCAAGACATTTGACATAGCAAACTGGCCTTGCTCGCCTTTGAAGACGTCTCTGCCCTGCTGTTTGACAACTGTTAGCGATAAACCCAGGTATAGCCAGCCTCTGCCAGAGGGTGTGACATCAAAGAGGGTACAGCTTTTCTCGAAGGTGATGCACCTTGGATAAGTGGTAACATGGGTAAAATGACACAGGCTCGATCATGTCAGCCGTGGTCGGCCACAGTATTTGTTTGGTGGTGTGAGAACAGCTGATGCCAAGATTGAACAGCACTGAATTTGGTGCTAGGGCTGTGGGGGTTCTGGTGTCACCCACGCCTGTGGCAATTTACCGAGTGATTCAAAGTTCACGGCTAGGGTATTATTGCCCAGTGTACAATCACTCGTGTGTACTTACCAGTGGCTGGGGCTGGAGCTAGGAGGGCTTGCTTTACTGACTTACAATGCAGAGCGCTAACCCCCGTGCACACCAATGCGGGCACACCACTGACTCCATCTGTATTTGGTTATGCTGATTAGTGTTAAGAGACTAATCTGGAGGCTCATCTTTCTTGAGTGGAATATTGGTTTTAATAAAGCTAGATTATTTTGTGAAAGTTCCTGTAACCTTTCCTTATTGCATTTCTTTTCCATCCGTTATATGGACATTGCCTATTTGACCACACTTTGTTCATGAGTCTTAACCGCATACCTTTTGAGTTTGTAAATTTTTATTGACATAAGCACACTATACAGATTAAATTGAAAACCTCCCGTTATATAAAAATGGAAGATGAAAACATGGGATTACTTGTTTAAAACTGCCAAGGGGTTAAGTAACCCAAGGTCTTTATCCCATGATTTCTTCTTTCTTCTTCTCTTAATGTGGATTTTGTTTTGTGTTACATTCATAAAAGACAGATTGTAGCAGTTATTTCTGATGAACCCATAAAAATGTATACATTGATGGATCACCTTTCATTTTCAAAGCTGCTGCTATGGGTTTGTTTGTTTGTTTTTGGTTTTTCGATGCTATGGGTTTCCATCACACTGTGAAAGGATGGTTGCTTGAGCAACTGCAACACAGTTGAGAATTTCAATGAAGGTATTTTTATGTGCACCATTTGTAGATCTTAGCAAATCTCTTTTTGAGGGGGGGGGCTGGAGAGATAGTTCAGGTCAGTTATTAGCATTTCTCTTCCAGATGAGCTAGGTTTGAGTATCAGCAACAACAAACTGGCTCATAACCCCACCTGGAAGTCAGCCCCAGACATCTTGTCTTCCTCTTCTGGCCTCCATGGGCACTGCAAGAATGTGGTGCAGACATACATGTAAGCAAAATACCCATATACATAAACAATAAACTAAAATGCTGTCTGTATGTACATGTCTGTTCATGGGGCACTTCTCTGTTGTGGTGTATGCATGAAAGTGTGTGTCCCACAGTGCACAAGTGGGGCCAGAGGACAACCTTGGGTATCCGTTCTTGCCTTCTACACTCTACAGGTAGGGTCTGTTGTCTCTGACAGCAGGCTAGCTTCTGAGGTCTCTCCTGTTGACACCTCTCGCCTCTCGCCCTGGAATTACAGATGCCTGCTATGGTGCCCAGCTTTCTGTGGGTTCTGGGGAGTCAACCTCAGGTCCTCATGCTTGTGTGGTAAGCACTTAATGAGCCACCTCCCCAGCCCTCATTTGTTTTTGATTATAAATGAGTCTAAAATATTAACAGGCATGCCATCAACATTATCCATCCGTTTTATAGTTACCCTCTTTGATAAATTTAAAAAAATGGAAACAAAACACATTCTTATCATGCAAACACAGTAAAGAGGAGAACACCATATATAGAAATAGGCAGGGTCTTTCTCTTGGGGAACAAGAGACAGCCTATATTACAATGCACCTTCGTTTCTATTAGGTAAAATATTGTGTGTGTGGAGGGGGAGGTGGATGGGGGCGGGAGTTGGTCAAAGGGCAGTTAGGCAGGAGGAGCCTTTTCTCGTGCTCTGTTACCCAGCACGATGGTTACAGAGTGGATTTTAAATGTTGTGAACACAAAAGGTAGAGCAATACATTTGAAGTAGGAGATGTGGAGTTTGAGGATTGGTCTGCACAGTGAGATTCTGCATTAAAAACAAAATAAAATACATACAAAAGAATATTGCATTGTACATCTTCACCGGGAATTGCTCTTACTGATAATATTCTCTAGGGTGAATTTTGGACCCTGAGTGTTCACAGGAAAGCTAAACTTCATCTCTGCAGGATGGCTAACAGTGCCTTTGACTTGATTCTGTCACACAACAGTTTCAACAGGTTTTTAGGTTTTCTTAATCACCAGCTTCATTCGTCGTCATTACAAGAGAAAGGTCCCTCAGAAAATCTTGTTTCATCAGAACAAAGTATTTTAACACCTCCAAATCACTGCGAAATACTTGCACACAGGAACACCACATTTCCAAACCTATGAAGATAGCTCACTGCAAAGCAGCCGACATTGGGAGAGACAAGGCTGCCATTCATGCATTCCTAAGCGGTTATTTACCCAGTCCCTTGCTGGTGCTCGGCTCTGTCAAGAGCTTAACGGAGACACCATCCCAAACTTCGGTGTGACGTGAAGGGCACTGAACAGCCAAGCAGCACAGGATGAAGATGCAGGGAAGCGACAGGATCAGAGAGGAGGGCAGGGGACACTGCTGGGCTGGAGGTAGGGAGGGAACAGCCCGGGTTGGGGTGGCCAGGCGACAGCGTGGATTGCAAGAGGACAACTAGGAAAAGCTAGAGCGTGGAGCAGGGGGTGAAAAAGCCAGCGCCTGACGAAAAGCCTGTAAAGACACCTCCGAGGTGAAACAAAAGATCCGAGGGCGCTGCAGGGAAGGAGGACATCGCGGAGTGACTGAAAGTGGAAGCACTTAAAGCCAGCCAGGCTCGGCTAGCCTCGGGGCCGCGGGCTTAGGGCGTGGGAGTGTGTCTCGGGCTGGCCGGCCGCCGCGCACGTGCGCCTAGGCAGCGGGCTGAGTACTTCATCCGTGCCAACTACGCACGAGTTCTCCTCGGGACTGCAGTCTCTCCAAAACATCTTTATTGTCGCCCACGGACCCTGCCAGGAAAGGCCACCACCAGAGAGAGAGAGCGGCCAGGGCGCAGGGGCGGGGCTGGGGGTGGAGCGAGGCCTGAGCACGGCGCGTGCGCGTAGCGCTCCGAGCGGCAGGAGGCGGGGCAAGAAGAATGTTTCCCAGAAGCCCCGGCCACTCGCAGCCGCCAGAGCTCCCGCTCTCCGGCCGGGCGGCGTGCCCCGCCCACCACGTCCGTCCGTCCGTCGCGGCTCGCGGGCGCCCCCTGCAGGTCCGGGGGAGTACGGCAGCGCCCGCGAGCAGGCAGCGTGCGGCGGGTCCAGCCGCCCGCCCGCCCGCCCGCCCGCCCGCCCGCGTCGTCACCACAGTGCGCCGACCTGTGGCGGCGCGGCTGAACCCCGCGGAAGGAGGGAGGGAGAAAGGGAGGGAGCCGCCAGACACGGCGGGGGAGGGGAGCGGCGGTGGCGCAAGCGGCGCGGAGCTAGCGCCGCCTGCCCGGGTCTCCTGCTGCGTGGCTGCCTGCGTGCTCCCGACCCGGCCGTCCGAGCCAGCCCGCGGGCCGCGCGCGCTTCCGAGCGGCCGGAGGAGTCCATGGTGCAGAACTTAGCGGCGGACTGACGGAGACCGGGCCTCCTGCGCCGGCGCGGCCGCGGGACCTCGGCCTGAGGTAAACACGGCGGGCCGGAGAGAGCGGACGAGCCGCTCCGGGGCGCAGCGCGGCGCGGCGCGGCGCGGCGCGGCGGGGGCGCGGGCCGGGCGGGCAAAGTTTGAGGCTCGCGCGCGGCTCGGGCGGCGTCTTTCGCTGCGAGCAAAGTTGGGAGCCGCGGCCCCGGGCGGCGCGGGGCGGAGGTCCAGGTTGGGCGCGCGCGGGGCCTAGGAGCGGAGCGGGGCGGCGCGGGCTGCGGGGCCTCGGCCGAGGCAGGAAGGGGCTCCAGGCCCGGCCCGCAGCTCCCCCACCCGCAGTGGGAACGTGTCGGCCGGGCTTCCGGGCGCTCCCAGGCTGGCCCGCTTTCCCGTGGAGTTCGCGTTCGTCCCCGAGCCTCCGGGTCCGGGTCCCGCTGGTGAAACCAAACTTCACTAGGCTGTGACCTCTCGGGCGCCTGAACGAGGAAGCGCCGGCCGGCGCCTGGCCTCGGCCTCTCCCTCCCTCCCTCCCTCGGCGGCCGCCTCCCCACCCCCGCCGCCGTTTTTAAAACCCGCTGCCCGGGCTGCCCGCGGTCCAACCGGCCCGGAGATCGAAACTCAGCCCCGCTCAACCCCGCCTTAGAGCCGGGGACTGAGTACCGATTAGAAGATTGGCCAATGCATGCGCGTCTTCCGCACGGATCTCGAAGAATTTAATTGGAAAGACACACCTGGTTGCAATTGAGGGCAACAGTCCCAGATTGAAATGGTGACCTACACTCCCCATGCGTTGGTCTGTACAGTATCGTATTCCGGTAGTCCGGCTAATCATCTGCGTGTGTGAGGGAGTAAACAATGCAGAATGTAAGTTTTACGTGCTGATCGTACTACGTAAAACTACCGTCTTCCAGGGCTGCCCGCGGCTGCTTCTCATTCATTTTGGATTACATTTTGGCTACCATCCTTATATACTAGCAGCGAACTAACGGATTTAGGCAAAACTGACGAAAAAGTTTTTTAGTAAGCCTTGACTAAGAGATGGTAGTATTCAAATTTTCCCTAATTTGGGCAGTTTTCTCTGAATTTTGGGGAAAGTATATCAATAAGTATGTTTTTTTTCATTTTTCAAGGAAAAGATAACTCATGTATGATTTATTTGCCGCAGCCCCACAACAGTGAAGGCAATAGATTCTTAGCCCTTGCATTTAACCAGTATTTTTAATAAAATTTTATTGGGTAATTCTGTCTCTCCACACCATGTTTCCACCCCCACTTCCCCCTCTGCTTTGGCACTTGGCTTAACCATTTTACTATTATTTAAAATGGAAGGAAAAGGTTGATAGTTTTCTTGTTGTTATTGTTGTTGGTTTTTTTTCCCAATTAGACAAAAAAGAAAAATTGAAAATATCTTTAGATATGAATTAATCTGCGTTTTGTTTATGCAGTCATTTTTTTCTTCTTCTTCTTCTTCATTGTTTATCAAGACAGGGTTTCTCTGTTTAGCCCTATCCGTCCTGGATCCGTCCTGGATCCGCTCTGTAGATCCGCCTGCCTCTGCCTCTAGAGTGTTGGGATTAAAGGTGTGCGCCACCATTGCCCCTCTTGTGGTCAGAGTTTCAAAGGTTAGCAGTTCCTACTGAAGCTTCACTTTAGCTAATAGTTTTTTCTTTGCCCTTCTGTAAATATACTGCAAAGGCAGCCTTCAATATGACAAAGGAGAAAAATGCAGAAGAAAGTGTAAATTACTTTACTTAAAGGCGTGATGCGGAGAGAACTTTTAAGAAGAGTTTTCTTCCCGGAAGTCCCTCACGTGCTTATGGGCCTTCTATTAGGTATTCCCAATTTTCCCATCTTCCTGGAGCACCGATAGTTTACGAGCGGTTTTCATGAAAACCTACCTGACCTGCTGTCATCCCTGACAGGTACCTTTAGGAATGAAGTATAATGGTAACTACCCATCAGCCTGCACATTTTAGGTACTTCAATGCCAGATAGTTGTAAACCACCCTTCTAAGAGGGGCAGTGTGCCTCAAAGTAACACAAGCTAGTTATAAAATAATGTTCACCGTGCATCCCAGCTTCTGCTCTTGTCTTTTAGGGATGTAAGTGGTGTTTTGCCTTACCTTGTCTACTGAAAATCAGATGAGGTGTAGACCAGGCTGGCCTTGAACTCAGAAGTCTACCTGCCTCTGCCTCCCAAGTTCTGGGATTAAAGGTGGGCCCCACCGCTGCCTTGCCAGATGAGTTTTATACATCATATAGCTCATGGTGGCCTTGAACTTGTGATCCTCCTGCCTCTGTCTCCCAAGTGCTGGGAATTACAGTTGTACTAGCTTTAAAACCCGGGTCATTTGTTTTTTAAACATTTGCCTTGTTATTTACTTATATTTGTCCTTGGAGGCCAGAAGAAGGTGTGTGATCTCCTGGAGCTAGAGTAACCGACAGTTGTGAACCATGAGACCTAGGTAATGGGAACTGAGTTCTGATTCTCTCAAAGAGTAGCAAGTGTTCTTAACTGCTGAGCCATCTTTCTAGTCTCCAAACCCAAATTCTTAAAATTCTGTTCCTCACCTTGCACTTTGTTTCACATCTGGACAGTGGTGACTGTAGTAAGCGGAAGAGTCTAGAGTTAAAATAGCCTGTACCATGGTCTGGTAGTAAGGGCTTTTGTGGGCCTGAGATGGTTCAATGGGTGAAGGCCACCTGAGCGTCCAATCTCTGGAACTCATACAAAGATGGAAGTTGTTCTCTGGCCTCAGTATGTGTGCCATGTTGTACACCCCTACCCCTAGCACAATAGTAATAAATTAATTGAAAAATGTATTTTGAATTTTATTCCTAAGAATTACCTTTGACTGTTGTCCCTTTTTAAAAATTAAAGTTATGGCTGGCACAATAAAATTTCAGTGTGAGAATTTTAAAACACCATCCTCTCTTGCTTGGAAAATAACTTCCTAATAAGACAAACGTGACAACACCATTTATTGTTGTTAACCCACAGTCTTTAACACTTTTAAGCCAGAATGAACCTTTTTTATTAGCTTGTGTTACTTACCTTCTCAAACGGCGTTCTTTCTCAGTCCCAGGAAATCACTGTGGCCTTGACATAACTCTGAAGTTACTTAGGTTTCTTCTCTGACTCCATCTTCTTCCCTTTTCTCCAACCACATTTCTCCAGGGCTACCAAGGTGTTCTCTGACTCTTGCATCTGAAGCAGCATCCCTGTCTGCCACGCTTCCTATTCCATTTTATGTCAGTTTTTTCCCCACAGCATTTTATCTCTTTCTGACATACTGCTGTTAATCTAACAAGTTTATTATGTTTCTTCAGCCTAATGCAACTTCCATGGGAACAGGTTTTGTCTTCGTTTTTTCTTTATATCGCAAGTATATGTGCAGTGACTGGAGTTCAGAGGACAACTTGGGGAAGTGTGTTCTCCCGTGGACCTTAGGGACCCGACTAGATCACCAGACTTTGTATGAAGTGCCTTTACCTGCTGAGTCACCTCACTGGCCCGGAGTTTGTCATTTTGTCAATGTTTTACTCCTAACAATTTGAACAGTGCATAGCATTGTAGTAGGTAAATGACAACTATTTCGTGGATTCACATGTTTCCTGTTATAACTATTAAAGCTAGTTTTATTGTTTTTATAAGTTTTTTATAGGTTTTTAATGTTTATTAAGTCTCCACTCTTGAATAATTTGCCAAATTATTTACGTTCATGCATATAGACCATGTTTACATAGAGTCCACATTTTTTTTAATGTGTGCACACATGTATATATATATCTCTTGAGTGTCTGTTTACATGTGCACGTGGGTGCCTGCAGAGGCCACAACTTCTATTACAGGTGGTTGTGAGCCATGTGACTGCTTGGGTTCAAACGCTGGTTCTCATTATTGAACAGGTGGTTTTTGTTTTTTTTTTTTTGTTGTTGTTGTTGTTGTTGGTTTTTTTCTGCCAAGCTACCCCTCTAGCCTAGGAGTCCTTTTAAAAAGAAGAGTGGCAATTTATGGCCTTAAGTCTGTCATTTGTGGAAACATAGAAATCCTAGAGTACTTAGCTAAAAGCAAAGTGGTGTAACCTGTCTTTTTAGTTTTTTGTTGTTTAAAGTTCGTTTAGAAGCTGTGGTGGATACATAGTTGGTAGGATAGACACAACTGGCATTATGGGGCTAGGTCTTGAAGGAGAGGCAGTCCTAGTGTGTGTGGGAAGATGTGTGTGTGGAGGCTTCTAGCAGGAGTCAGGGGAGATGCAATTCACTGAATAGGTAATTGAAACAATAGACATGGGTGAAATTGCCCTGGGAGGGAGTATAACTAGGAAGAAAAGTAGAGATGCCCTAGAATGGAAACACAGTGGCCTTAAAAAGTTTACTGGAAGAATGTGAGCTCCCAGAGAACACTGAAGGTCAGAGGAGCCCGAGTGGAACGTGGTGTTACAGAAGCCACAGTGTCTCCAGGGGAGGCGGTCAGTAAGGTCGGATGTGGATGAGCACTGGGTGAGAATTACACTTTTGTCAGATAGAACAGTATGAAACACACTGGTGTATTGACCAAGGAGGACCTTAATTGTTTTTTTTCAAATTGGTGTTTGTGTAATTGCTTGACCAGTTCTAAAAGTGCTGAAATCAGTTTAAAAAATTATTAACCCAGAGTATAGAAGACATCTGATGTTCCTTAGTGATTGCTGCCAGCCAGTCTGCTGCAGATGTGTTACCCTTTCCTCGCAGCAGCTTTGTAAGAGTAGATGAATTAGTCTGTTTTACAGAACTGACCTGAGCCTCTAGAGCAGTTAACTGATTTAAGTGATAGAGTCTCTGCTTCATAGCTATGTGTAGGGTCATCTAATGTTGGCTCATAGATAGGCATTATATCAGTTGTCCTTCCAGCCGTTAGAGCATTGCTGTCCAGTAGACATCTCTGTGATGGAAATATTGTGTGTCTATCTCCATTGCTGATAACGACAAGAAATCTGGCTGGTGTAGTTGGGGAACTAGAGAGTGTGGTTACCTATGGTTACCTGACTGAACCTTGGTGGTACTAGAAGAAGTCATGAGAATCTCCTATGAAATGTCTTATAACAAGTAGAAGTGAAGGGGTGGTGATTTAGTTCAGCGGTGGAGCATTGGTTAACAGGTATAATGATTCTATTTCTAATCCCCCAGCCCCTACCCCTCAAAGGGAAAATGTTTACTCTAAAATGGTTTTTTGTTTGTTTTTTGGCTTTCTAATGCTGTGACCCTTTAATAGTTTCTCAAGTTGTGGTGACCCCAAAACATAAAATTGTCTTTGTTGCTACTGTTATGAGTTGTAATATAAATGTGTTTTGGAGACAGAGGTTTGCTGAAAGGGTTATGACCCACAGGTTGAGAGCCATTGCTCTGTTTTAAGCGCACTTTGATTACTTAGGACTTTTAGGTGCTCTATGTTTTGTAGGTTACTTAATTGCAAACTTTAGAAGAGTTGTAAGTCTAAGCTTTTTTTAAAATCTGAACCATTTGATTCAGTTGCAGATGCAGTCTTATCATCTTAAATGTTCTGTTATCATCTGTTCTGTTGTTGTTGTTATTTGTTTTTGTTTTTTCAACGCAGGGTCTCACTGTGTAGCTCTGGCTATCCTGGAACTCACTAGACCAAGCTCAAACTCATAGAAAATCCACCTGCCTCTGCCTCCCAAGTGCTGGGATTAATAGCACCCAGTTCTATTATGTAATTAAAATGTAGGTTTCAAAGTCAAATAATTAATCTTAGTATAGTACCACTATCAGACCTCATTGTTTTGGGAATTTCCTTAGTAATTTTGTAACAAAAGCATTCTGGTTTCCATTTCATTCTAATGTCTCTTTAGACTGTTAACCTAGAAAAATCTTAAGGTCTTAGTAGCTAATATTTTGTAGGAAAGTATTCTGAGATTAAAGGCCCATTTGTTAACCAACTTGATACTTATTTATCTTGTTCAAATCTGGTCAGTGAAAGAGTTCTTTAGTGCAGTTTCTGTTAGCCTTTCTTTTCAGTTGCTTTTTTTTTTAAGATTTTATTTATTTATTATATATAAGTACACTGTAGCTATCTTCAGACACACAGGTAGAGGGCATCAGATTTCATTACAGATGGTTGTGAGCCACCATGTGGTTGCTGGGATTTGAACTCATGACCTCTGCAAGGGCAGTCAGTGCTCTTAATGGCTGAGCCATCTCTCCAGCCTACCTTTTCAGTTGCTTTGAGTATGTTGAGAACTTACTATTTTGGGGGTGGGGGTGGGTGGGTTGGGATGTATGGGTGTTGAATGTGAGATAGAAAGAGAATAAGAGAAGAAAAGGTTGGGGATCTTGTATACCAGGAACTAGCTCCACAAGTCTTCCCCCCCCCCCCAACAGTGAGGTTAGACTTTTACTGTCTTTTATTTAAAAAGTATTTTGTGGTATATCTTCTGAACTTTCAACTGTGAGCAAACAAAGCATAAGGACTTAACCATATGGGAAAGGGTGTTGTGTTTGTGTTTAATGCCAAGGGAAAGAATCCTCAGAAACCTTCAAAATAGTTCTTGCTTAATGCAGTTCACTCACTCAGCACACAAATCTGAGAATCAAACTCAGGTTGCTTGTAAGGCAAGTACTTTGACAGTTAAGACATCGCTCATTGCAACTGTTTTCAACCTGTGGGTCATGACTTCTTTGAGGGCAGGGTGTCACATACCAGATAGCCTGCACATCAGATATTTACGTTACGATTTATAACCATAGCAGAGTTACAGTTATGATGTGCTAATGAAGTGATATTGTGGCTGCGGGTCACTAAACATGAACTGTATCAAAGGGTCCTCTAGCAGTGGTTGTGAACCACTGCATTCGTTAATGCAGACTTTTAAAGACTAGTGTTGGTATTATTTTCATTGACTGTTAGGTATAGGACAAAGCATGATTCTTACATTATTAAATCGAGCTTAGTATTAATCAGGCTCTCTTACTATCATCCAGAAACTAGTACTCTTCATTCTCTCTCTCTCTCTCTCTCTCTCTCTCTCTCTCTCTCTCTCTCTCTCTCTCTCTCCTGGCCCAGACTTATTCCCTTCTTAAGCAAATTTGAGTGAATTAGCCCTGAATATGTTTTTAAACAGTTTTTTTCTTTACTGTAATTAGTCAATAGTTACTCCCTTCTGGATTTCTTAGACACTTCTTACCTGTATCAAACATTTGGCACTTTGCATGTGCAGTTTTGTTCATTTTCTGAATTTTATTTCTCCAACTGTGTATAGGAAAGGGTACAGTATCTTAATTTACATTGTCCTATCCTATGTCAGGCTCTATATTCCAACACAGTATAAAAGAGATAAAATAAATGAAAACATTATTAAGACAACATGTTTTGAAAATTCCCAGAGCAATGAATCTCTCAAATTATATATGGTATTCTATTGTAAATATAGTTGCAGCTCTATTGTATGCCTGATAACTTGTAAGAAAACATTCTGTAATGCTAGTGTTCTAGTGGAGAATAACAAATATAATGTTACTAATTTCAAGAAAAATTGAAAGCTATTATTCACTTGAAAGCTTTATTGGAAAGAACTTTTTAGTTGGGTGACTTCAGTGCAATACTGTATTTCTGTAGGAACACTTAATTAGACAATAATATAATATGAATGAGATATATGAAACAGTAATTGTCTTTATTGCTTCAAAACTGTTACAGATGGCAGGAGAGATGACTGAGCTCTTAAGCACTGGCTGCTTTTTCAGAGGACCTGGGTTCAATTCCCAGCACCCACGTGTGCCCAGACTTAAACAAGGCAAAACATCCATACATATTTAAAAAGTCTTAAAACTGCCATAGAAGTAGTAAAGTTGAAATTATTGGGGAAGCCAATATAAATAAGCTTTTAAGAACGTTTAAAATGCATTTCATATTAATAACAAAGCTACTCCAGCTTTCTTGATTATTGTCTGCATGGCATGTTTTTCCATATTTTATAAAAAGAGACCTATACTTTTTTTTTCTTTCCCAACATTATATTTTTAAATGTTTCAGATATACAGAAGGAAATAGAAGAATCAGAGCCAGTGAGATGGCCCAGTAGGTAGTGAGATAGCTCAGTAGGCAGAGGTGCTGGCCACCATGCCTGTGGGCCTGAGTCCTACATGTTGTCCTTTGCCCTCCACACAGATACCAAGGCATGCACGTGTGCTTGTGCTTACATATGATAGAGAGATAGATAGATAATTAAGGGAAGTTTTTACTGTACAAAGGTGGTCCCATCACCCGCACTCCACTGCTGACCTTTACTAAACTGCCTCCGTTTGCCTTTCCTTACCCAGGTCTCCCTGCCTCATCTCGCCATCTTTTTCTGTACATCTGCTTCCCAGTAGAGTGATGCCTGCACGGTGGGTTCCATGAGCCTTGGGCACAGGAACCGTGCCTCAGGATTAGAGAGGGATGCAGCACTTGCAGCTCCAGGAGGGAGCCTGGAAAGCAGGGTACCCACCTCACCTGCACAGGTGTGCCCAGCTCCAGTGTCAGCCCAACCATGGGCTCAATGAAGATGGTAAGGGCAGGTGCTGTGGGAGCCTGGACAAAGTGTGACAGAACCACGTCGTGCTCCCCTGTCTACACAGCACCTGTCTACATAGCTCCTTGAGAGGAAGAGGGCCTTCATGTCCATCGAAGTGTCCAGTACTTCAGGTTCCTCTGGTTTTTGCTCAGACTTCTCCTTGATGGACTCAAGCTCTGGCTCCTGAACAACAGAGCTGGGAAGCCTCGGCAGCTCCTGGGGCCACCCACTTTTGCTTCTTCTCAGCTCTGCTAGCCATCTTGAAGGCAAAACCTCACAATGTAGACCCTCACCCTAGACCGACGGTTGGGTCATACCAACCAAGAAGCTGGCCTGCAAGCATGTGCCACCGCGACCGAGACTTACACCTTTTTTTTTTTTTTTTTTTAATTTTATTAGATATTTTCTTCATTTACATTTCAAATGCTATCCCCAAAGTCCCCTATGCCCTCCCCTGCCCTGCTCCCCTACCCACCCACTACCACTTCTTGGCCCTGGCATTCCCCTGCACTGGGGCATATAAAGTTTGCAATACCAAGGGGCCTCTCTTCCCAGTGATGGCTGACTAGGCCATCTTCTGCTACATAAGCATCTAGAGACACGAGCTCCGGGGCTACTGGTTAGTTCATATTGTTGTTCCTCCTATAGGGTTGCAGACCCCTTCAGATCCTTGGGTACTTTCTCTAGCTCCTCCATTGGGGACTCTGTGTTCCATCCTATAGATGACTGTGAGCATCCACTTCTGTATTTGCCAGGCACTGGCATAGCCTCACAAGAGACAGCTATATCAGGGTCCTTTCAGCAAAATCTTGCTGGCATATGCAGTAGTGTCTGCATTTGGTGGCTGATTACGCATGGTACTAGTACAGCGACAGGTAGATCAATGGAATAGAATTGAAGACCCAGAAATGAAACCACACACCTATGGTTACTTGATCTTTGACAAGGGAACTAAAACCATCCAGTGGAAAAAAAAGACAGCATTTTCAACAAATGGTGCTGGCACAACTGGTGGTTATCATGTAGAAGAATGCAAATTGATCCATTTTTACCTTCTTGTACAAAGCTCAAGTCTAAGTGGATCAAAGAGCTCCACATAAAACCAGAGCCACTGAAATTTATAGAGGAGAAAGTGGGGAAAAACCTCGAAGATATGGGCACAGGGGAAAAATTCCTAAACAGAACAGCAATGGTCTGTGCTGTAAGATCAAGAATCGACAAATGGGACCTCATAAAATTGCAAAGCTTCTGTAGGGCAAAAGATACTGTCAATATGACACTTTTTTTAAAAGAAAAGATAGATTTATTTTATGTATACGAGTACACCATTGCTCTCTTCAGACACAGCAGAAGAGGGTGTCAGATCCCATTACAATGGTTGTGAGCCACCATGTGGTTGCTGGGAATTGAACTCGGGACCTCTGGAAGTGGTGCTTTTAATCGCTGAGCCATCTTTCCAGCGCCACCTATAATTTAATGTTGGTACATAAAGTGAGTTACTTAGGGAGTCTGTGTGTGCACGCGTGTGTGTGCACGTGTGTGTGTGTGTGTATTGGCATGTATATGCCGCAACATATATAGAGGTCAGAGGATAGTCTCAGATTTGGTCCTCACTTTTTCCTGTGTTTGAGACAGATAGGGGAGTGGGGAGATGAGAGGAGACGGAGAAGGAACACAGTGATGACGCCTTAAGGCTATATGGGTAGGAAAGAACACTAGGGAATCTGATCAGCTAATCTTGAGAGGGAATAGGTTTTTTTTAGGGTGTTAGAAATGTTTTTAAACTTGATTGAAGTGGGAACTTAAGGGTTCTTTGGAAAGTCAGTAGTTGTGTTGGGTGGTGTTTTGCTGGGGTAGACACGTGAAGGAGTGTTTTTGAGGTGTACACAGGAGAAAGGATGTTCTGCTAAGGCAAGTTCTTGAAAGGACAGGTGATGCTGATGACACACATGGATTGGTCCACCTTACAGTGCCTAGTTGAGCTCTACTGTTCCTCCATAAAGAGAACTCACTGAAAAGCTTCTGGTGGTGTGCTGGAGCTTCTTGCACCTTCAGTGGACTCAGGCTGATTGGTAGCATGACGTCAGCTGAGACAGACTCACGTGCTGGGGCAAGACCCATGGAGGACACGTGATGTTTAGAGGGTATAAATAGGACCTGAAGGACAGTGACAGGCTGATCTTGGCTTGCTTATAGTGTGGGTCTCACATCTTTGCTGATCTTTGCTTTGCTGAGAGAGGCACAGCTGAGAACACAGCCAGGAGGCATTCCTCCAGGTCCCTCCTGCTGACTCGTGTGGAGGCTGAGGCCTGACTGTCTCTGCTAGGTAGTGCCATGGCCATGCTGATTCGTGTTTGCTGTCCCGACACTATCGAGCTGGACTGCTGGTGTATCCGTGAAGTGTTTGTAAGTGGATGGAACTGCTGCTGCTGACCTGTTGATTTCCAGACAACATAGACGGGAGCTGCTCCAAAGAACCCTTTCTAAACAGGTCCACTTCCCCCGTACCCTTTCTTTTCCACTACCTCTGGTGGGTGGTGGGCTACAAGGGAGGTTAAAGCATTTAAGAATCATCATTAAAATAAGTTTGAAAAAATTAAAGTTATGCTTAATAGAGGTATGTTCCTTTTTATTTTATATATTTATTGTTGGGCTTGGAAATAATCTTTTATTTTTTTAAGGTTACACACAAAATACTACATTCCATCATGGCACGTGAGGCATGCAAGTGTGTGTCTGTCTTATACTTTATTCTCACTGATTCCTCTTCCTAACTGCCCTCTGCATTTTTTTCTCTCTTTTATCTGGTTCCCTTTCTTGTAGTTAGGTTCCTTTGGTTTCCTGTTGCGTCTACTTCATTACCTTATTTCCTGCTTCCTTGAGATCTCCTTTTTCTTGATTCCCTTTCTAGTCTGATTACTTGTGAACACACATGTAGACACATGCACACTTAAATTTATGTTCCATATATGGGAGAAAACATGCTATTTGTCTTAAGAGTAATTTATATCACTTAACATAATTTTCACTTGTATCCATATTTCTTCAGATATTTTATTTTTCTTAGTGACTGGGTACATAAAACTCCACTGTGTATGTACTGTATTCTTCCAGTTGTCTTGTTGGCGGGCATCTGTACTTGCTCGATTCTTCACCAATGTGGGTAGTGTAGCTCTGTACATGGACGAGTATCTCTTTGATATATTGACTTAGGAGTCTTCGGGATGTACTCGAGAGGACATGTACTGGGTTAGATGTACTGGGTCTTTGTGTGTGTGTGTGTGTGTGTGTGTGTGTGTATGTGTGTGTGTGTGTGTGTGTAGGAGGTTCTATTTTTGACGACCCTCCCTCCATACAGCGTTTCATAGCCGCTGTACATGTTTACATTCCTAGCTTCCATAAATAAGGGATCTGCCTTTTCTGAAACCTGCCCAGTGTTTGTTATCATTTATTTCCAAAATGACTGTTGTTGTTGGTTTTTGTTTTTGTTTTTCTTTTTTGATTGCCAAGGATAGCAGCACTTTCTCAGGCACTTGTTGATCACTTGGGTTTCTTTTGAGAACTGTCTCATTTATTAGTTCATTGCCCCATTAAGTAATGGATGATTTGGATGTTTTGGTGTTTAAACTTTGTAGTTCTTTATATATCCTGGATAAAATCCACCATGTATATATCCTGGGTAAAATTCGCCATGTAATTGGCAAAGATTCTTTCCCCTCTATTCTGGAGGCTTTGTTTTTATTTCAGTGATTGTTTCCTTTGCTGTGCAGACACTTCTTACAGGCGATCTGTTTACCAAATTTATTTCTAGTGATGTTGGAGGAATTTTCAGAGCAATCCTTGCCCATGTCTATGTCTTGACACCACAGTGGTTCTCAACCTGTGGGTCACAACCCCATTGGGAGTCAGATGGCCCTTTCATAGGGTTGTATATCAGATACCTTGCATAAAGTAGCAACAAAAATAATTTTATTGGGTGTCACTGCAAGATGAGGAAACTATGTTAAAGGGTTGCAGCATTAGGAAGGCTGAGACCCATTTGTATTAAGGTCCATTTTGATTCTTTGATCCATTTTGAGATGATTTTGTGTAGGGTAAAAGATCTAGTTTCTTTTATAGGAGGAAGTCTAGGTTTTTGTTTCATTGGTTGAAAAGGTTGACATAGCAAAGCCCCATCTCAAAAAAATAAAAACGAAAGGTACTTCTGATTTGTGGGGTGTGGATTTCTGAACTTTAAGGGAGGGACCATTTGTTTAGGGCTTGCTTTTATACACCTTTAAGGAACTTGAATTAGTCTATGGCTATTATTTTAGCGTAGATTTGTAGAATGTTTTTGAATAATCCCATTATTTAGAATATTTTGTTCTAGGAATGAATTCATTCGGCTTTTACTTTTCTCTCCTGTTCCTCTTGCTGTTAACATATTTTATTGACATATCTTACCATGTCAAATATTCCATTTTTTACTGAAGGCTATAGGAGTCATAATGAATATAACAGACTGTCTGACCAGTTAGATAATTTGAGAACCCCATTTATAATTTGTAATATTGATATTAAGATTACATTTAGTAGAGAATCTCAATATTTTGTGATTTCTAAAAACTTTATGATCTGTGTTGGACTTTGCAAAAAATAACCTATTAGTGTATTGTTTTTTTTTTCTGATACAAGTTTTGTTTAAAAAATATAAAGTGCCATTCAGAAACAGTATGCTGAGCATTTTCTTATTATAGATTCTCATCCTTTATGATAATTATATTTGATCATTAATTTTATTTGTTTTCATATAAAACACTAATGGAATAAGACAGATTTGTTTATTTTTTGTGTCCTTTTTCCATTCTTTTTAAGGTTGGTGAGGGGGGGAGGAATTACCATTTAGTTGTTCATTGTCCTGTTTTGGTTAGAGAAGGATTTAAGGATGGCAGCAACAATACAGATCACCAGATCTACTCCTATCCCCGTAACTTTAAGTTTTTCAGGACTTATTTTAATGATGATTCTTAAGGGCTTAACCTCCCTTACTGTAGCCCACCACCCACCAGACGTAGAGGAAAAGGAAGGATGGGTTGGAGGGAGATTAGAAAGGTTAGAAAGGTTCTTTATAGCAACTCCCTTCTGTGTTGTCTGGAAGTCAGCAGATCAGTTCGCAGGTCAGCAGTGTCAGCCCAGTCCATTTGCAAACACTTCATGGATACACCATCAGTCTAGTTTGGTAGAGTCAGGAGAGCAAGTGTGAATCAGCAGTGGTGGCACTACCTAGCAGAGACAGCCAGACTGTCAGCATGAGTCAGCAGGAGGGACCTGGAGGAGCACCAGGAGAAGTTCTGGGCTGTACCTATCTCAGCAAAGATGCGAGACCAACCAGAGTTGCACAGCTAAGTTGTACCAACAAGCCGAGCTTTCTTTCTCTCCATCACTCTGTGGAGTCCTGTTTATACTCTCCAAAAATCGGGTGTCCTCCACTCCACAGACCTTGCCTCAACACTGGAGTTGGACTTAGCAGAAGTCCACTGAGTTTGTCTCAGCTGACAGCACTCTGCCAAGTGGCCAGAGTCTACCACCAGAAGTTTTTTGGTCTTTTCTCTCTCTGTGTGTCTCTCTCACTCACTGTGTCTGTCTGTCTGTCTGCCTGTCTGTCTGTCTCTCATCCTGACAAATAGAGCTCAACTACATAATGTAAGGTGGACCAATACATGTGTGTCATTAGAAAAGAATCCTTCATCACCCGTCCTTTCACGTGCTTACTTTAGCAGAGCATCCTCTCTCCCATGTCTGCTTCAGCGAAGCGTTCCTTCATGAGTCTGCCTTAGCCTTTCACTTGTCTGCTTCAGGACAACACTCCTTCACATGTTTGCCCCAGAAAAACACCATCCGACACAACTAACTTTCCAAAGAACCTTTAAGTTTGCACTTCATATGCTGCTATCCATAGTTCTTTTGCTTGCCAGATATGAGGCTATACTGCTCTTGATTGTGACTTGTGGGCCTATAGGTGTGTGTGTATGTGTATGTGCATGTATGTGTGTGTGTGTGCATGTATGTGGATGTGCATGTATGTGTGTGTGCATGGTGGCTGGTTGGGTAGGAAATGAGCATGTAACATCTCTGGTCTTTTTTGTTGTTTCTAATAGACATAGGCTTAATCTGCTAAATGTAAATTCCTTTCTATACATATAATATTTCTCTTCAGGGAACTTCATAAGCATTAAGGAATTACTGATTTAAAAAATAACATTCAAGGTCTTTATATTTGACTTTGAAATTTAGGTGATGGTAACAGAAAATGGAATTATGGCATTTTCAGGAAAAATGGATGGAACTGGAAATCATGTTAACTGAGAAAAGCCAGGTTCAGGCAAGTGTCACATGTTTTCACTCATCTGGGTTTAGAAAAGGTGGGGTAGATATAAAGCCAGAAGGAGACTGATAGGGAGATCACAGGGGTTAGTGGGAAGACCCGGGGCAGAATGGAGGAGGATGAATATGATCATGATCATGGTGTGAAATAGGCACATAGGAAAATACCACATCAAACTCAGTGTCTTATATAAGGAATACATGCTAAGAAAAAGGGAACCTCAATTCATTTGTACTTAAGAGAAACAGTTGAAAACAGGATATAAGCTATGATTCTAACCAGATAATGTTGTAGCAAAGGCAGAACTATGGAGACAGCTAAAACGATGAATAGTTGTCAGGGATTTGGAGTGGGAAGGCAGGAATAGGAAGAACATAGATGAGTTGTAGGGCACTGAAGCACAGAGCTGTAAGTGGTTACTAAAAGTCTTAGGTTTGTCAAAACACTCGGAGGGTACAACACCCAGAGAGTGTGGACATTGAGTGGTAGTACTCTAGGAAGTAAGGTTCATTGATTGGAACAAATGCACTGTCTGGTGTGGGATGTTCATAGCAGGGGAGGTTGCATGTGGTTATAGATGCCACATGGGGATTTTCTGTGAACCTATCTTATATCTCTCCATATTTTGTTTCTTGAATATTGTAAGTTCTACACATAACCACAGTTTACCAGTTAATTCCATTTTAAGTTGATCTCTTTTCCATAGTTTTAGGTCTGTGTTGTGGAATTTATTAAGCTTGCTAATTAATAATTATATAAAACTTATTACATTAGTTACATACTTTTCTTGTTTTTTGTTGAAAAATACCTGAGAAGAAGCAGTTGAAGGAAGAGGTTATTTTTCCTTGGAATTCAAGGGGAGGTTAAGTGGCAGGAGCAGGAGGCCAGCTGCACACCTGGATTCCACAGTCAGCAGGCCAGGATCACTGCATCCTCTTTATGTAACTCCGAGCATGCTGCTGCCCGAATTTATATAGGGTGATCTTCCCACTTTAAGCTAATCTAGATAATCCTTGTCTGACATATCGAGAGATTTGTTTCCAAGGTGATTCTAGGTCTTGTCAATTAGGCAACCCTTTGTTTCTTGATGTGTAAGTACTATGAAAGGGTACTGGATTATTGAGTAGGTGGGATGATCAGAGTCACTTGTAGCACCTAACAACCTGAATTCAATCCCTAAAGCCCATCTAAAAGGTGGAAGAAGAAACCAGCGCTCTACACAGCTGTCCTCTGCACATGAGCCGTGACTTGCACCCCTCCACAGCATAACAATAATAGCTAAATAAATAATTTTAATAAGAGTACTGAGATTGTCCACAAACTGATTGGTTTGGCTCATTCTTTATAAAGTAGCTTCTTATGGTTCAAAACTTTTAAAATTCATATGATTGGGAGATGGCAAACATGAACATTCTCTTATGATTTATCCTATAGGAAATTCCTTCACAAGGAGAGATGAAGAAGAAATCTGTATATAATCAGAATGTGGGTGATCAGGAGTATGAAGACATGGAAGGTAATGTTAAATGTCAAATAGTGTCACTAGACTTTAAAATTAAGGTTTCTAAATTTTTCTGTCTTTTTTATATTCTGAAATAAATGACATAAGAATTGTACACTTTTCCTTGTTTTCATTGAAAATTTTTACTTGAATTGATGATTTTGTTTTGTTTTTTGTTGTTGGAATTTCTGGGTTGTGTGTGTGTTCCTATGTAGGTATGCAGGTGTGTGTGTGTGCGCGCGCGCATGCATGCATGCATGTGTACACACACGTGTGTGCAGGCCAGAGGACAAGCTTGGATGTTGGGAGTGTTGTTCTTAGGCACCATTCACTTTTGTTTTTGAGACAGGGTCTCTTCCTGGTCTGGGAGTTTCCAAGTCGGCTGGCCAGCAAGCTTCAGCAGTTGGCCTGTCTCTGTCTTCTCAGCACTAGAGCCAAAATGCATGCGTTACTTGACCAGCTTTTAAAATGTGTTTTCTGGGAATTGACAAGCATGTTATTGACTGAGCATTCTTCCTTTGTAAACTGATAATAGCATTAATATTTTCTTCTCCCTGTAAAGTTAATCTTTTTTATTTATTTGCTTATTTTATGTATATGGGTATTTTATTTGCACTGCATGTCTGTGTACCTTGTGTGTATCTAATATTAGTTTATATTTGTAAAATTTAATCTGAAACCCTAAATGCCCAACTCAGGTATTCTTTATAGAATTTGTATTTTCTTCATTCCAAACTCATACTGAAACCATGTGAGCTCATTTGAGTGTTTTGGCTTAATACTGATCTCTTAGATTAATTTGTCCCCCTAGCTTGGATGGCTCCAGGTTGTGTTGAATTATGTAGTTCCTATTGCTTGCTTACACGCTTTTGTGTAAGTTGGTTACTTTATTGTTAGGAATTTAAATTGGTACAGAGACAGATTTGGCATATCTGTTCCTGTGTTACAAATATACATGTTGACCCCACACTGCTCCTTGTTTTGGTTTTTCAAAACAGGATTTCTCTGTGTAGTCTTGGCTGTCCTGGAACTTACTCTGTAGACCACACTGGCCTTGCCTACCTCTGCCATCCATGTGCTGGAATTAAAGGCATACACCACCATCACCTGTCTAGTAAATCCATTTTCAAAGAATTGATCTGTAGATAACACTTTTTGAAATGTGAAATAATTGTGTTGCGATATAAGCTCCTTGGTAGAATACTTAACTTGCCTAATGTGTGGAACTCTGGGCTCTATCCTCAGCATCCGTTGTCATAGCCAGTGGCGGAGAACACATGAATGTCCACTAGTGAGTTGTTTTGAGAAGCAGATTAATATGTATAGTACTCCAGTGTTCGATGAAGAAAGAAAAGACATATGGGAGAATGTATATTAGGGTTTATCTTGGCTTCTTGTCTCACCCCTGTGCTCCTAGTACCTGGGAGGCTGAGATAGAAATATCCTGAGTTTGAAGCAAGTGATTCTTTGAGATAAGATTTCTCTGTGTATCCTTGGCTATCCTGAATGCACTCTGTAGAACAAGCTGGTATTGAACTGAGACATCCACCTACCTCTGCCTCCCAAATGCTGGTATTAAAGGAGTGCACCGTCACCACCTGTCTTGAGAAACCTTGTTTTAACTGAGGGGAGGGCAAGGAAGGAATTGCTTTTCTTCTATGCATTAAAAAATATTGATATAGCAAAAGAAACAAGTTACTATTGGATATGGTAGAAGTAATGTGACTAGGTTTGTCAGTATAGTCATTTTTATTTGAAAATTCTGAACCAGGTAAATAATAATTAAAAATAAACCATGGTCCATTATGTCCCCCTTCCCCACTGAAGTATGTAAGAAAGTTGGTTGTGAATGTAGCTAAGTGGTAGGGCATGTGTGTAGTATAGACAAAGTCTGGGTTAAATTTCCTAGAAATCTCTCACACACACACACACACAAAGATACAACACAGATAAATACATCACCCCCACAACATCCACACACACATACAGCACACACAGACACACAGGGCACACAAAAAGTAAATGCTCGTGCTGTTGAACTTCAAGAGTGTGTTTGTCATTTGACATCCAAGAGCTAGTTGCAAAGAAGCAGGGCTGGCCCTTTGAGGATGTAGGCAGCCATATTGTTAAGTATAAACCATTGGTTTTGGGGCCTTTGAAAGCATGCCTGTCTTTTTCTTTGCAGGTGAAGAAAACAGAAACAATGCTGACGCCTCTGGCTCACTGTGCAGTGAAGCAGACAGATGTCCAGTATGTCTCAGTTGCCTGTTAGGGAAGGAAGTTGGCTCTCCAGAAAGTTGTGGTCATGTCTTCTGTATGGCCTGTATTCTTAAATGGGCAGAGGTAAGTCTGAGAATGAGCATTTAATTTCTTATCATGATTTTATTTCACTTATTGCCACTGCCTTTCATACACTATCGCATACTAAGTTTTTCCCTAAAAAATTTCCCCCCTGTTTGTTTAAAATCTGTCTTCATATTTTCTTCCATTTTTTTTTAAACTCAGTCTTTTCATTCTTTTGTAATCAATTTTAATTTGTACTTTGAAGAAAACCTTACAGGAAAAGCAGGCCAAACAGCCTTCTGACCCTTGCACGATATTACCTGCTTGCTACTGATAACATCCCTGTCTACTTTTTATATAAATGTTTTTCAGAGAATTTTCACATAGGTTATTTGATTTCTTTCTGTAAACCTCTGGAATAATCAGAATAGCTGCCACAGTGTTTTACACTTTAAATAAAGTCTAGGGGTCTTTAGTGTAAACTAACTTAAGAGTCTGAGTTAGAAATTTTACTTAAGATTCTTTATAAAAATAATTAAGAAGATATCTTGGGCTTTGACTGCATTATAGTGAATCAATTTGGGCCAGATAAATTGAAGTATATATTAATCTTAAGCCCTGTTATTATAAATTATAAAATCAAACATTTACTGTTTTTTATATTATGTTTTCTGATGTAGTATTTTGTCAATGTATAAAAGTTAGTAAAGAATTAGGTGTATCTCAAAGTTATTTTTTTCTTGTACTTATGTTCCTTAATATTGTTGAAAGAACTGACTTTGTGTATAGTGAATGCTGGCTTTCTGGTTAACTTTTGTAAGAGATTTGTTATACTAGTTGAATTAATAAGAGTATAAGAAGAAACATAATTTAGATTAAAAACCTAACTAGCTTTAACAAAAAGAGACTTAAGGATAGGTGGAAATGTATTTTGAGAAAATACTGTGAGTTTGGGCAGAATACTGTTGGTAACTCTCCAGGTGCACTGCAGTGTTGATCATGGCCGCTTTGTCCATCACTCAGCTGTAGATCTGCTGTGTCTGTGATATGTAGGTGTAATGTGCCACGCATCAAACCCTGTTTCTGCATGAGCTGAAGGCTTTGGTCTTTTCCTGATTGTGTTCAGTGACTACATAATTATGAATTTCAAACAAAATAAGATGTGTGTGTGTGTGTGTGTTTAAGATAGAATGTGTAGACATGAGTCTCCTTCCTTTACCACCTCCAGGGCATTTTCAACATAAGCTTTATCATGATGTACATGAAGCAGGTCTCTTTAGGGTTCATATGGAGACGTTGTAACTGCTAGGTTGTAGACTGCACATATTTAATGCATAAACACTAGTAAACTTAGCTATATTTTAGCTCATTTATTTTAAATTTGAGAATACCTGGCAGTATATGTAAAAATCAACACATTTTTTTTTTACATATAATGTATTCCTTGTTTTTTGATACTTCATAAGAAATACTTGTTTTTATTTATGTGTGTGTGTGTGTGTGTGTGTGTGTGTGTGTGTGTGTGTGTATGTGTGTGTGTGTGTGTATGGGACTATGTGCTTACAAAGACCAGCAGGGGCTGTCTGAGCCCTTAGAGTTGGAGTTACAGTCAGTTATGAACTGCTAACATGGGTGCTGGGAACCAAACTTGAATCCTCTCCAAGAGTGCAGTACATGTTTCTAATTGCTCAGCCATCTTTCCAGCCTCTAATGTTCTTTTGAAAATAAATAATTTATTGAAGTGAAATTGTTTTGCTTTTCAAAAGCAAGTTATGTGTACTGTTGTACTGCTGTCTTTAGTTGTGATAGCGGGGTGGTGTGGAGTTGTGTTACTGTTTAACGAAGTAATTAACCTTAAAAGGGGAGAGAGAGAACATTCTGAACTATCTCCTTGTCCTTGGTGGATATAGCAGCCATCAGTAAGTAAGCCGTTACGTTACGTCATCGGGTCTAACCTATGGATTATGGCAGGGGTCGTTAAAGACCATCTGAAAACACAGATATTTACATTAGGATTCGTAACAGTAGTAAAATTTGAATTATAGAGTAGCAATGAAAATAATTCTCATGTCTCCACAAGATGAGAAACGAACCATATTAAAGGGTTGCGACTTTAGGAAGGTTGACAACCTTTGCATTAAGTTGACCATTAGCAATGGGACACTCAAATTGTTCATTATAAATCATGAATAAATGCATGCTTGCAGAGTTACTTAGGTCTCTCAATTTCCATCCAGTCTTGTTGTGATAACAGTTGGATGGATTTAAAGTATATAAATGCTTTGGAAAATATAATCAGATTTCAATGTCATGGTTTTTTTTTTTTTTTTTTTTTTTCCATTGTCATCATTAAAGGATTTTGCTCTCATTCTTTCCAACCTCCTGTTTAAAGATGTATGCAGTTTGTTTCAGATTCAGTACTAGAAATAAATGTGTATGTGTAAAGACTCTTCGCAGGTTATAGTCAACATTCTTTCATTTAGGCCACTATTTTAATGTTTATTTCATGCAAAAAGTAAAGGCTCTGGACTCAAGTTGTAATTTGTTTCCAGATATCTCAAGAGTAGCCTAAAGTTAAAATAAAATTTAAGACTCTATAGTTTAAAACCTTACTAATATCCATTTGTAGAAGTGTAGGGATCCACGTGAGCTTGTACTTGGAAACCTATATGATAAGAAGAAGCGTGGACCACATTCTGGATCATTTCTCTGGATTAGCTCTGCTGCGTTTGTAGTTGAAGTTCACTGAGCAGGACTAAAGACAGAGGTCAAGCACACCCTTCCCTTCCACTTTACTTTAGTCACTGAAGATATTTTATCACAAGAAACTGGTATTTCGAAGGTTTGAATGTATTTTAGTCTTTAGTGATTTTATATTATACACACTCCTGAAAATTTTCATGTCCCTAAAGTACCATTTCTCAAATAAAAATTAGTTTGAATTTCTCCATGTTCTAAGGTCTTGTTTCTGTGGTTATTTAAACAAATAAGCAAAATTAAAGTGTTAAAGTAAATGACCATCTATAGATATGTCGTAAAATCTACTTTACTTAGGCAAAAGATTTCAGCTTGATATTCCCTCTACCAATGTTGATGGCTCCAGAACCTAATGGCCCACCATAGGTACACTAGAACACATTGAGTCTCTTGTAATGGTGGCCAGTTACAAGAATTGGTGGTAAGCCTCTTAGCTTAAAGTATAACCAGAGTATATAGAGTTCTGAAAAACCAGTGTGGTGGTGTACACCTGCAATTTCAGTACTTGTGAAGCTGAGACAGGAGGATTTTAGAGGGTAGGCAGGTTGGGCTACATAGCAAGTACCAAGCTAGCTAGGTCTATATACCAAGATTCTGTCTGAAATAAGAGAAATGGGGACTAGAAGAAAGAGAAATAGGATATTTAATAATTGGCAGAAATGACCTGTTGACATAATAAAAATTAAACCATTACTATTAGAGCTAAGAGTCTTGAAATTGAGGGAAGGCCTTTGTACTGCTAAGTATACTAGAGGCAGTGTGCTAACGTTTACTACCCTACCTAAGGTATTTCCTTATCTCACATACTGCATTTCTGAGCTGGAAGTACGGCACAGCAATTATGAGCATTGACCATTGTTGCAGAGGACCTGGTTCAGTTCCCAGCATCTACATGGTGGCACACAATAGTCTATAATTACAGTTCCATGGGATCTGACATCATTTTCTGACTTCTGGGGGCTCCTGCACTGACATGGTGCACAGACATATTCTCATGTCCATGTGCATGAAGACTAGAAAAGTCTGATGCATCAATAGAAATAGTGGCAACTGACCATATTTATGATCCTTCACAGACAAAGTATCCCACCTATATGCATTAATATGAGAATAGGTTTTTTTTTTTTGGTTTGTTTTCTTGTTTGCCTTTTACCTTGGCACAGTCACCAGAAGATAGTTAAAATAAAAGTTTGGTGTTTAGAAAGTTATGGTTTGAGAACTTAGAAACACTCTATGTTTAAAGGGCTTAGTGTAGTTCTCACTATTTTTGGTGCTGAGGATTAAACTAAGACCTCAAGTGTTGAATATGCAAAGTCCATGCTCTGAGATGCGCTGCACTGCAAGGACATGCAGTGTTGACGGTACATAGAGCTAGTATATAGAGCTAGCCTAGTCTTGATAGCGTCTGAGGTGTTTCCCTGTATTTATTATGTACAGTGTTCTGCCTGCATGTATACCTGTGTGCCAGAGGAGGCTCCAGATCCCATTACAGATGGTTATGAGCCACTATGTGGTGCTGGGAGTTGAACTCGGGACCTCTGGAAGAGCAGTCAGTGTGCTCAACCTCTGAGCTGTCTCATCAGCCCCAGTTCTTCTTACATATTTCTTTTAAGTATTTTAAGCATTTTAAAAATGTAATTAGTTTCCCTACATAAAGAGTTGATTGAACTTCCTCTATACCTGTGGAATGCTGACAGCTCAGTCTGAGAATAAAAGGTTAGTGAAGTCAGACTGGACAGTTAGCTGAAGATGTTCATTCACCAGGCGACCCGGAGCTCCTGAAGGGCAGGGCTGGTACAGGCAGGTGCAAGTGTGGTTTCAGATTAAACAGCAAAGGCAAACATCTCAGAGCAGTTGACGTTGTTATCTAAAGAATATAAGAATACTGTGAGATTCTTTAATATTCTTTTCACCCATCAGGTAAAATACACACATGCCACACACCAGTTGCAAATGTCAGAATATTTAAAATGATTTATACAGTCAATTTCCTGAATTTTCTGTTTTTATACTAGGAAAAAAACCTTAATCATCATTAGATGTCAGATGACATTAAGAGAAAGTGTAAGTCTACCCTAGAGTTAGAGTGTATCTTGGGAAGTGTGAAAACATTCCTTTTGAGTAGATATGCTGAATATATTCCTAGTGTTAATATTACCACTGACAGCTGTTAATTTTATGCATATGCTTTTGAAAGCTGCTGTCAAGAACTAAATGTGCCTTGACAGAGGGTTTTGGGATGAATGTTTAGGTGTGATAGGGAACATGTAGCTTGGCTCCAGGTGAGCCTTTTGGAGGTCCATGGCTAGCTGTGTTGGAACTATCACTGAGGAAGTAAGCACCGACCATCTAACGGTTTGCAATCCTAGGCCCTCTTTGATTTTGAACTGTAATTTTGTAGATAATGTGCTTTATTTCTTAGTGGCAGAGAAGGTGGTGTAGGTCCCTGTGAACAGGGAGACTTCGCTGTAAGCATAGGTGTTGAGACTCAGTGTTTAACACTTGCTTCTCTCTCTCTAGGAGGGGCTATCTATAGGCAGCCTTTGTGATTGAGGATAGAGCAGCATCAGGAAGCTGAATTCTCAAATAAGGAAGGTTTCCTGTTCTTACATTTAAATATGAGTTTGTCTGAACTGGGAATTTACAACGCTTCAGAATACTAGGGTATGTTTTACTGAAATCATCAGGAAAGTTTTTTTCTATCAAATTTTCCCTCTTATATAACAGTAGTACAGAGCATTTGCTATAAGATATGTGCTCTGCTTTTAATATACATTGTACGTAAAACAGTGAGCAAGTTCTATTAACTTTGTAGTTGTATCATAAAGTTGAATTGTGTTTTTAGATACTTTGATTATGGAACTAATTCGATATTTTTAAAATTACTTAAAGTCACATTAAATAGTTGAATAATGATATTTTTGTTATATAAGTAATCAAAATAATGAATATTAAAGTTTTTACATATAAAACAGTTTGATAGTCTTTAAAGTTAAACTCATTTAAAATATTAAATTTTCTCTACATTAGCTTTAAATAGGAGCTCTTAAAACTTTGCAGCTTAAAAATTCAATCAGTCGGTTAGTGGCCTTTAGTCCCAGCACTCGGGAGGCAGAGGCAGGCGGATCTCTGAGTTCCAGGCCAGCCTGGGCTACAGGACAGCCATGGCTACACAGAGAAACCCTGTCTTGAAAAACCAAAAAAATCAGTCAGTATTTCTAGTCAAACTTTACTTTGAAAATGCTATTTTAAAGACCAAACTATCTTGGGATTGTCTCACTATCTGCTAAATGTAGGGATGGGAATCCCCTATAAATGCCTTAAAATAGACAATCTAAGCCATTTTGAAACAAAACAAAGCAAAAAAAAAAAATCCCATTTGTAAAACTTTTCTGTTAATGCCATTATTACATGATGTGTGGATGGATACTTGTATATATTAATGAACTCTCATACCTAAAGGGGACATTAAGGAAAATTATGTTTCTTAATTTTTAAAACATGTTTTGATTTTCCATTGATTTTTTTAATTTGTGTGTACTATGAAAATGGAGAATAAATAATAGATTTCTGTTTCGTCTCTGAAATACTCTTCTACAGTAGTTAGATGTGTTTAAGATTACATATGGGCATTGTTTCTTAGTCCCAGAGAAAGCATCTTATCTATTTTTCTGGGTTTATTTATTTAAACTTTTCATACCTGGAGAAGATAATGTAATTTTAGGGTATTAATATTTCCTCTTTGGTAAGATTGGGTCAAAGTGAGTTATTTTCTGATGTTAATTAAGTCATCATTATGAGGATTGTTAAATGTGTCTAGACTATAACTTAGTAGAGTTTCTCATTCCTGCCAGGTTTTCCCTGATTTCCTTTGTATGTATGTTTTTGTTATAGCAGTGGAGATCCTTATTCAATGAGTCTAGTCAGATACAAACTGGTCGTCATAGTGGGAAAAAAGATGGAGATCCTGCCTAGAACCCACATGTTTGGAACATGTCAAAGCAGGAATGGATCAGGTTAACATCTTGGTACTTTAAAAATTAAAAAGAAAGAATGATGGCTAGTTGATGTCAAGAGGAAATTTAATAAGAAACACAGTGAGACTGTATAATTTCAGGTACCAGCTGATTTGATAAATCTTATTTCTTTGGGTCATAAATTTATTATAGGTTGGCCAACAAAATAAATTATTTGAGGACTCATGTTTCCTATATCACATTGTAGATTGTCCTTTTGTTGACGTAGGTGTTTCTCAGTGTAGTTAGACTGGATCTTATGTAGGAGCTAGTATATACCACAAACATTCTTAGAGGAACATCTCTAAGAATTGCTAACAGTCAGTTAACATAAATTAACCTTAAAGTTCTTATCCCTGTTTTCACAAATTAAGTACATGAAGCACAAAGAGTTTATGTAATAGGGCCAGAGTTTGGACAAAGAGGAAATGTGAAAGACAGTAAATACAGAGCCGCTGTGCATTTTAATTTTCATTTATTAACTGTTTAATCTTTTAAAATTACCTTTAAAATAAAATTAATATATTCAAAAACTTTGGGAAAATGAAGAGTACTTTAGATATTTTCAATATAAGTCTAAGAATGTAACCTCTAAGAAACGTTATAGCTTTTACTAATCTCTAAGAAATGTTATAGCTTTTACTAATCTCTAAGAAATGTTATAGCTTTTGCTGACAAGCAGCTTTATTGTTAGGACATCCAGTTCCTTAAATTAAAATTGCTAATTGAAACGCATTATGACTAAGACGTAAAATACTTTGTTTTGCTCTTTTAAAACACATTTTTTTGGTAGCAAATTTATAGCATCCTAAGTCCTGAGAACTTGGAAGTACATTAAGTTATTATCTTGTCAGTATTGATTTATTGTAGTAAGTCCTCATCTTCTCTTTCCGATGGTGAAACATTTTCATGTCAGAGCCTACTTACTAACAATAAAAAATATATACATTTTAGTAAATTAGTAGAAAGTAACTCGGTTTATATTTTAGCTGGTTTTAAAGAATTCCATGAGTTTTGTAGAAATGTGTTTTATGATTGGGGCCACACATACTCTGTTCTATAAGCTTATTTAAATATGGGCAAAAATTACAACATTTTCCATAAGGAATAGTATAAAGTGAATTACCTGAATTCCAAAATTATCTAATAATAGAATTATAGTTGATACATATAAAGTTTTGAAAGCACAGGGACATATATCTAAATTAGGTTGATTTAGAATTATAAAATAATTGAAAGACAATTTTCCCTACAAAATAGAGAACACATAATTCAATTTGAAAAAAAATAGAAACGGAAGAAAAATTAGGTAAAGAGTATGGATGGATAGAAAGAAGCTTTGAATATGTCCTTAAATAAAATATGCTCAACCTTATGTGTCTGTTAAAGAAAATGAAAACTAACGCTGTTGTGACATGCCCTCCTGTTAAGAAAAGTTACTGTGAACCAATGTATGGTCATTAATTTATGAGAAAAAATAAAATGGAACTCAGCATATGAATTGTAATTTTAAAGAGATAAGTGTATATTAGGAAGCTACAAAAGAATCTAAGTACTTAGCTCTAGGGTTGTTCTTTAGGTCCAAGGCTGAGCCTTGGTTTTAGCAGGAGTTCTCACTGGGCAGCCCGTCCTTACGGGCTCTTAGGAATGGGTTCTTTACTCTGGTCCCTGACTCCAGTCAGTGTGTTATCTCTCAGTCAGGAAACATTGGAAAGAATGAAGCAGGCTGAAGGTGTCTTTTGCTGTGTGGTATAGTACAGTCTGGGAATATTTCCTTTCCTTCATTTTGAAATTAGAAAAATATATTTCTATGATAGTGGGGAATTATGATTGTATTTAGTGTAGTTTGTGATCTCTTCTAAAGACACATTTGTAATCATTTCTCAGATATTGGCTTCTTGTCCAATCGATCGGAAACCTTTTCAGGCCGTGTTTGAACTCAGTGCTTTTGAAGGTTGTGCTAAGGTAAGCCTTTGATTTCATTTGAGTTTCACTCATGGTGTTAGCTGCAGCTGCTTTGCTGTGATAGATTTCCAGCTAAAATTGGCTCACCTTTAGGTTTAATGTGTGTCATCCTTTCTCTTAAACACGGCAAGTTCGCAGCGTTTAGTGCCAGTAACTAATACTGGACTGCTTTTCCTTTGGCTTCTAAAGCAGGCACCCCACAGTGGCCACCTAATGCTGTAATAGATTAATGGCTTCAGAAGAAGTCACATGCATATGGAAGTGCTTCATCAGCAGCATGATTGTATTTAAAACACCTTAGTTGCCCAACACAGTGAATACATTTTTTCATCAAAAATGTTTTAATTGTATTGAATTCAAAGATAAACTTTTATAATACTTAAGCTCCAAATATCTAAAAATAGTTTTTATGGGTGCTAGAGCGATGACTGAGGTTAAGAGCACTGGCTGCTCTTCCAGAGGTTCTGTGTTCAATTCCCAGCAACCACATGGTGACTCACAACCATCTGTAATGGGATCTGATGCCCTCTTCTGGCCTGCAGGTGTACATGCAGGCAGGATTATAAATACATAATAAGTAAATCTTAAAAAAAAACTGTTGTTATGAAAAGCATAATTTGGAGATTGGATAAATAAAACTAATATAAATTGACATTTGTGTTCTTACATGGCCTTGATATTCCTTAGTATGAATCATGATTATAATTAAGAAACATTTTTAGCTTTTCAGATTAAAATTAGATCATTTTACCCTTTGCTCCTTCAACTCCTCAGGTTTCTCCTGCTTTCCTAGCTCTCAAATTGATGGCCTCTGGCCTCTTTTTCTTTCGTTGTTGTTATATAGGTGTGTCTGTGTGTGTGTTCCTAAATGTCTAGGGGCTATACAATGTTCCTTGTATGTGTGATTTCAGGACTGACCCCTTGGTATTGGATAACCAACTGGGGACTGTTTCTTAGGGAACACCATCTCTTTACATGGCTGTAGTTCTTCATCCAGGGCTGAAGGCCCTTGAGATTACCCATTTCCATGTTAGAGTATTTGATGGTGCCAGGGTTGCTCAGGTTTAAGCAGCCGTGCTGACGGGTGAGCTTCTGACATTTCTAGGAGATTTGGTTTCATAGCACACATCCTGTTCTCTGGCCCTTACAAATGATTAATATTTTATTGTTGATTTTTTTTGCTTGTTTAAAAAGAAGAAAATAAATAGAACCATTACTGAGTTCATGAGGAAAAGAGGAAGATAGAACAGTGGTGAGTAAGATATATGAGAAACAACAAATGTATGAAAATAAATGATAAATAACTTTAAAAAATGACAAACCACACTTGTGCATGCATGTGTGTGATAGCTCTAAGGGAGGAACTGATTGCAATCTATGACAGCGTGCTGTATCCTCCTACAGTAGCCAGGGCTCCTTCCCCCTCTCCTAGCCTTAGATGGGCAGTGGCACTCACCACTCCTGCTGATGAGCAGCAGGACTCCGGGCACCTGTCCTTGAGACCTTAGAGAAATGACAAGCTCAAGGGAGACCATGGGAAAAAGGTAAACAGAGGTCAGGTCACAGACAGTTATGACAGCCATAAAATTAGTCCTTGAACAGACACCTGTTAACCCCCCTCCCGCTTCAGTACTGTTCCACCCTCTGTTCTCCTTTTCTCTAAATATTCACACTATCCCTATACTGTATATAAACCCAATGTTTCTGGACTCAGGGTCGCTTGCCAGCATTCACCTGGTGAGTGCGAGGTGGTTGAACCGAGTTTGAACTTGAAAATAAAAGACTCTTTTGCGAGTTGCGGACTTTGCAATTCTTGGGCTCGCCTGGGTTTCCCGTGAACTCGGCACAACAATATAATGTACAAACAGTATGGCAATGCACTAAAAGTTGTTAGAGAAGGGCTAGGGGCACAGCTCAGTGAAGCGTTTGCTGCAGAAGCACGAGTCCTTGAGTTCCATCCCTGTATTTAAAGAATAGCTGGAATAGAAGGTCGCACTGGCCAGCAGCATAACTTACTTAGTTACTACTTCCAAACAGAAATGTGGATGGTGCTTGAGCAAAAGCACCGGGAATCTTCCTCTGGCCTAAACAAGCATGCTCATACTTGAACATGAACATGTATACACAAAACAAAAGGATCTGCCTGTTGTGAAAGTCAGTAAGATTATTGTTTAAATACTAATAGAGTTCATTGTTTATGTCTTCTTCACTTATGCAAATTATCATTTATTGGACAAAACATACGTAGGTGTTAATAAACGTCAAAGTAGATTCTCTGGAAGACAAACTATTTTCCAATCATCTTTATAAAGTTATATAGTTCTGCCTAGGCTGGTCTTGAAGTCTTCTTTTTTTTTTTTTTTTTGTCTTTCCTGAGTTTAAAGGTGTAACCATAGTGTCAGGCTGTGATTGCGCTTTTCAGTGTGGCGGCTTTGTTTGTTTAATTTTGTAATTACAAGGGAGAATGGCAAAGCTGCTTGCAATGCTGGTGTACTTATTTAATAGGTAGTTTTGCTTTACTTACAGATTCAAGTGAAAAGATGGTTGAGAGAAACGGAGGAAAAGGAAAATCAAAGGTCTTTTAAGAATCAACTCTTTTATCATGAGAGCTCCAAAGGCAACAAGAGGTTAGTAATTAAGTCTACAGTGGGACTCAGTGTGACCATACATAAGTGTGAGAAGTAGTGTGGGGGCTTCCTTTGCAGTGGGTGGGATATTGGGATGAGATTATCCATCTCCATGCCTCTAAGGAAAGGATTGCAGCTATGTTTTTGCCTCTATAAAGCGCCCGTTGAAGTCATTAGAGGGAGAAGGTTAAATGGATGGCAAGTGGCACTCATGCATACCTTATTTTGCTAGACATTTCCAACCGCTCCTTTAAATAAGTAATGACCTCTATTCTGCGTGTCTCAGTAGCCAGTTGTGAAAGTCAGTAAGATTATTGTTTAAATACTAATAGAGTTCATTGTATCTTAAAACCTAGTTTAGCCTATTATTATTTGATCTGAGTATATAAGAATATTTCATTGTGATGGGCAGTGGATTTAAAAAACTGAACAAAATTTTAGTTTTTAAAAATCTTTTTAAACTCTTATTCATATCTACAGAAAAAGAAACACCATAAGAGAAGATGTATTATGTGAAAGATCTGATGGCTTGAAGGTGTTGTATAGTAAGTAACTCCGCTTGTGTGTCCTTTGTGTTGTAACTCAGTGTTAATGCCATATTTCTTAGTACTATTTTGATTTTGAAAATAGTTGGTAATGGCACTTCTTAGATCTCTCCACAATATATATCATATGTGCTACATTGTTTTGCTTTCATGGAGGTCATTTCTACTGTTCCTTGTTCTTTTTTTTTGACTTGAAGGGAGAAGGAAGGAAAGGAAGTATGTGTTGAAAGACCATCTCCTGAATACTTGGTGTTGAGTAGCCTGCCTTGTAGCCTTACTGCACATAGCTTGGGGAGGTGGTAAATGCCTGTGGGTCTCAGACATTGGGGTCTGGGATATTGGCATGGACTGGCTGAGCATCATCTCAGGGCACTCTCTGGATTTTGCTTTTAAAGATGAACTTTGATTTGTGTTTGTTTATAGTAAATCTATGACAAAAGTCTCTCAGGCATTTCCCTTTTCCTTTGGTGGGGATGGGGGTGTATGTGTATGGCCATGCATGAGGGGAGAGGAAAGGGTAGAGAGAGCGTGTGTGTCAGAGTACCTTTAAAATAAAAGAATATGTCAAACAAACAAATGAAAACTTCCCAACCTGTTGATTTAATAATAGAATGAGAAATAAAAATTTACTACCAGGAGCGATAGACACTTGATGATTTCTGTTTCTGATACTGAGAGGATTGTGCTAATACACATTAGGGTTTTGTCCTGATTGGTTCAAATGCTCCTGTGGGTGTGTGTGTCCTGGCATTTGGAGGCTAGAGGTTGATGTTGGGTGTCTTTAATCACTCTCAACCTTCGTTTTGAGACAGGGATTCTCAGCAAACCTGCAGCTTGGTTGTCAGTTCAGTTCCACTGGCCAGCTGCTAATCCCTTGGGCGCCTCCTGTCTGTACCTCCTCAGCTCTGGAACTACAGTCATCCACTTCCATTCTCACTTTTTATGGGGCTTCTAGGGATCCGAATGCAAGTTTCTATGCTTGCCCAGCAGACACTTTACTCCCTGGGCCCTCTGTCCAACTCCTTTCAGGCCTTTCTTAAGGACATGCTATCTGTATTTAATTACACATTTGTTGTTGGTATTAGTCAGACTTTGAACGCCTGCTTAACATGAAGCTCAGAGTGTTTATTAATTTATGTTGTATACAAGAGTTTTCCCACACTTGCCCAGAAGTGCTTGGGATTGAACCCCAGGAACTCTTACAGTCTGGACGAGAGAGTGCTTTACCACTGAACTGTACCCTAGTCCATGGAAAGATGTTTTCATCAAATGTCTTTGGGATTAGTGTTTACTGAAATGTGTTTGGGAGATATAATGGGACTATCTCAGACCTGCCAACGATATAAATAATGACCCTGAGACTTATTAATATTGTAAAGCTTAGGCCTTTCATTGGGTGGTCTACTCTAACCTGACTAGTTCTGCACTATATCCTGCCATGTGGCCAGGCCTACCTCTCTACTGTGCTCTTGCCTGTATGTTAACGGGCTCCCTAGCCTCTTTCTGTACAAGTTGGGTTTGGTTCGTCCTCCCAGTTGCATGCTCTCAAAATACTCAAGACTCAACATACAGTTATAAATACCTTGACCATGTAGCTAGGCTCTTCTCTGACTAGATCATAGCTTAGATAACCCAAGTATTTTAATCTACATTCTGCCATGTGGCTGGCTGCTTGTGTTCAGGTACCATGCATCCATCTCCTCACATCTCCCGGGCTGATCTTCCCATGCCTAGCTCTATCTCAGAACTTTCTCCTCCCGGATGTCCCATCTTCTATTTCCTGCCTTAGCCGGAATTATTATTGGCAGATGCATCTATACAGACATTCTCTGGACATTTCTTCTCCCATAGTCCCTCTCTCTACCCTGAAGATCTGCTTTTCACTTCCTGCCCAGTTATTGGCCATCAGCTCTTTATTAAAGCCAATTAGATACACTTCTAGATTGCTTTAGGTAGAGAAGAGAGAATGAATATTTACAAACTATGAGACCAGGGATGGGCCGTTAGCTCTCTGAGGTACAGAATTAATAGTTGAGTATGCAGAGACACACATTCACACTATGTACCCTAAAAGGGTAACATTGAATTAAAGACAAGCCATGCTTCCAGTTTAGCATAGCAGATTGAACACCTGTTTAAGCAACACAGAGAACTAGGAAAGGAAGAACACAGAAGAGATGACCTTAGAATAGAAGCTTGAATGTGATTCTCTAAGTGGGATGGAAAAAAATCGCCTTAGCAGAAACTTGAAGCTTTCATAGGGGGAGTGGAGTTAACAATTGAGAGTCAGTTCACAGATTTAGAGGCTTCTGTTATCTGAAGACCGATAAGAGGTGTAGTGACAAACAGCTCTGTTTTGCTTTGTTTGTTTGTTTGTTTGTTTGTTTGAGATTAGGCTTCTCTTGTAGTTATGGCTGTCTTGGAACTCATTCTGTAGACCAGGCTAGCCTCAAATTCAGAGATGCACCTGTTTCTGCCTCCTGAGGGCTGTGAGTAAAGGCCTGTGCTACCACTGCCTGGCTCAAGAAACAGTTTTTTACATTACATTTTTTTTTTTTAATAAAAAACAATATCACTAGGTAGTCGTAGCTGTCCTGAGCTCACTTAGAACTGTCTGGTCTGGAACTCAGAGAGACCAAGTTGCCACTGCTCCCCAAGTGTTGCTCTCAGGTGAGTGCCATTATGCCTTGCTTAACAGGGTTGTTTGTTTTTTTTCCGAGACAGGGTTTCTCTGTGTAGCCCTGGCCTCGAACTCAGAAATCCTCCTGCCTCTGCCTCCTGAGTGCTGGGATTAAAGGTGTGCACCACCACCCTGGCTGCTTAACAGTTTTTAAAGGTACAGTTCCTCCAGTCGATTCTTCCCTCAACAGATAAGAGGAAAGGGAGTATTTGTTCAGACTGCAACATTTTTCTGGAGTGGAGAATAAATTAGGTGAAATTCTAGACAAATGGAGACAGAGGAACCAGTGATAAAGAGGGAAATTAAATCCAATGTTGAAGTCACTGGCCTTCCACTGATGATCATTTTTAAAGTGTTGATATCTTCTTAAATATTTTACTCAAAATAGGAAGCTAGGAAGCATCCACGGATACGTGCTCAGAGTTGATGGCTTCTAGGAGTCTCCCAGTGAACACACTTAGCCTAGTCCCCTGGGCCTTATTTTCTATCCATATTTTAGTGTCCCAGAAACAGTTGAGGATTTCCACATTTTTGAGGAAAATGACAGTATACAAATCAGAATAGACATGGTCAGAGACTCAATGTTGGGAGTTGAACAACTTTAGAAATTAATATTCTGAGAGATGAAGCCACCAATCTCATAAGAAGGAACAAGGTAGAGACCTAAGTTAGGCTCCTGTACCTGCTAGGTACATAAACTACCACTGACTTCAATTCCAACCCTAAGAAAAAAGTTCTTTAAAGATCTTTTGTATTTTAGAAATTAAAAAAGTTTAGAGATTTAAATTTTCAATAGGAGATTTATTAAGTATCTCAGAAAGTAGAATCAACAAAGATGGTATTTATATAGAAGATTAAATACTAGATAATAAAGCTCTAAAGTTATTCAAAAGGAAATTTCCTACACACATGGACACACACGTATACATATAAACACATACACAAACAATATACACACATACATATACAAAAATGCACCCTAGAATAAGGAAAGAACTGTGTACACCAAGTGTTTTAAAAATATTGCTTGTCTTAAGTGAGGAGAGAAAGACAGCAGATCACGCATAACAGGCTAGTTGTAGGAGTATCAACAATGATTATCCTGATGGAGTTATACCTGGAAACACTGAGGACAACAGTGCATCATCTAGGAAGTTTTGTAATGCTCTGCCAAGGGCGGGAATAAAAGCAAAGACATAGTAAATATGTTAGGGCTTAGACAGTCATTTCCACAGACACTTTCTCAGTGTCTTATCAGGGGAAAGCAAAGGATTGTTCTTAACAAGAGCAAAGAACTTGTGAAATGAATCCTAAGTTAGCTCCTGCTGTGGCTGTAAGTTTTACATTTGTCCTGCAGTGCCAGATGTTACTATATAAAGTAGAATAAAGTGAAGGTAGCAAAGGAGATGGGTGGCCAGGGGCATGAGGAGCAAACATAGGTGTCTTACGTGATTAAAAAAGACAAAAGAAACCAAGATAGAGATGTTGTTTAGAAAGAGAAAGGTAGCGTGAGGTCATTCATCTTTATAACACTGGGCCTGGGAGGCCACAGCAGGAGCATGGCTCTATCTCATGTCAGGGTCAGCCTGAGATAGACTGAGAGCTTTTCTCAAAAACAATAAAATCAACACTGCAGGAAACAGGATTTGATGAGTGCTTGATTTGATGAGAAGCAGAAATTGAATGATTTGCTTGATGGCTTTCTCAAAATACGTTCAGTATTTTAGAAGGATAGTGGGCATGTGAAATTATTTCTAGATAATCACAATATAGAGGTGTTTTTTTAAATTAATTTTAATTTTATGTGTATTCATGTTTTGTGCGGTGCCCTTGAAGTTTAGTCAGGCTTTGGTTACCTCGGATGGATGATTGTGAGCTGCCACGTGAGTGGTGAGAACCCGACCTTGGCCCTTTGCAAACTAGTTCTTTATACAAACAACTAGTGCCCTTAAGCACTGAGCCATTTCTCCAGCTCCAATTTAGAGACATTAACCAGCGTTGAATCCTTTAATGAGAGTGCCAGTGGAACTCTCAGTATTTAACATTGGTAGAAAATGAACAGTTCTTTCCACAAGCTGTTTGTCTGATGATGGGTTCTCAAAGGTCGTTTCCCAAACAACAAACAGCATTATGTAAACGCTACATATTAATTAGGTAGTGGATGAATCCAAACAGTTCAATGCCTTTGGGACATAGAAGATACGGTGTAACTACAGTACAGCAACTCTGTATGCGGCTGAACAGAAAGTGCTTATTTGTAAGCTGCAGCTGGATACTCAGGTTTTACGATGGCCTTTTAAGAAACTTAAAAATCACTGTTTCAGCTGGACAATGGTGGCATATTCCTTTAATCCTAGCACTCTGAAGAAAGAGGCAGGTGGATCTCTTGAGTTGGAGGCTAGCCTGTTCTACAGAGCGAGTTCTAAGAAAGGGCAGACACAGCTACACAGCAAAACCATGACTTGAAAAAAAAATAACTTTCATCTTTTAGTTATGCTTGCTTCATAATGCATAACAGTAAGTTGCCAAATCTCAGTCAGCTCCCTTGACCTCTATATTCACATTATATTTGTTATATCATCAGTATTAAGGCATGTTGCTGGCAATCAAAAAGGAAATTATTGTGCTATTAAATAGAAAATATGTTTAACCAATAGTATTAACATAAGAAAACTGAGGACGGGGACATATGGCCTTGAGCAGCAGGAAAGAGGTCTGCAACTTTGTGTGCTTTTGTTTCTTTGTTTGTTTGTTTTGTTTTTTAGTGATGGGATGATCAATATTCCTTTTGTGAAGCAAGCAAACCTGGCTATTTGTAATGTAGATGTTTCCTAGAACTCTTAGGAAATACCTCTGATTGTATCAGCAACAGTCTATGATAAACCATAAATACGTTGACGGACCTCATGGGCTGAGAACATAGCTCAGTGGGTCAGACACTTGCTGTGCAAATGTGGAGGCGTTTGAGTGTCCAGGACCCATGTAAGTTCCTAGCAGTGAAAGTGTATTCCTGGCTGTGTGGGGTGGAGGTAGGTAAGTCCTGGAAGATCTTCACGGTCAGAGAACAATCCTAATCCAACGGAGTAAGTGGTAGAGGAGGACGCCTGACCTGTTTCTCTCGTCTCTGCATGCATGATGCACGAATATGTGCACGCACACATGAGGCTTAGCAGTAAACAAAAACTTAGTAAGCTCTAAAGATGTTAATAGAATTTATCTTTTCTAAAGGGCTGAAGAGTTGGTCAGCAGTTCAGATCATGCACTGTTCTTGCCGAGGACTCAGGTGTATTTCCCTGCATTCAGCTCAATGCCTGCGCAGTTCCAGCTATGGAGAGTCTGATGCCTCTGGACTTTGGGCACAGTACTCACATACATACACAGACACCCCACCCATATGCATTTAAAAAATGATAAAACAATCTTTAAACAAAAGGAAGATATGCTTTACATTACCAAATTTGAAATTACACAGAAATATTTCCTGATGAAACTAACGAAAAAGAAAAAGAAGGCCATGCAGTGGTAGCAGACGCCTTTAATCCCAGCACTCGGGAGGCAGAGGCAGGCGGATTTCTGAGTTCGAGGCCAGCCTGGTCTACAGAGTGAGTTCCAGGACAGCCAGGGCTACACAGAGAAACCCTGTCTCGAAAAACCAAGAAAGAAAACAAGAGAAAGAAGGGAAAGAGAAGGCAGTGAGCAATGGCCAGCAGCAACGCTGTGGCAGAAGCAGTGCCATGCAGCACCTCGTGTTCATTAAGGTTTGAGGAACGAGGTGCTTGCTCTGAAGGCTGAGTGACTGAAGGTCACCTGACTAACCTGGCCCCAAACCTCCCTTTCCCTTAAGAAGCTCCCATTTGACATGAGTTTGTGACTATGTTAAGTATTAGGTAGATGAGAATCCCTATATGTAACTAATTGCTCTTAAAGCTTAAAGACTTCTATGTCACATTTTTTGCTTAAGGTGATAAAAGCCTTGCTTAGAGTCATACCCATAATGCTGTGAGTGTACGGGTTCTGTTCACTGTGACTGTATGCATTTCCCTTTGTCTGTGGTCGAATAAGATGCAGTGAACAATTGCAAAGTTTTTAATGCAAATGTTATTAGAGATGCAGCACTTCTAGACACTTTGACATTTTGACATTCTTTATCAATGTCAAAGGTGTATAGGCTTCTGAAATAAAATTTGAAACAAATAACCAGGTTCTGTTTTCTTTGTTTGCTTGTTTTATAGGAAACATTTCAAACAAAATGGGTGGAAAGAAAAATGCTACAGTAAAGACAAATAAGGTTTGTTGAAATAAAGGAAAACTTCTTTTTTCTTCATAGTTATTCAGTGATTTATTATTTAGTGATTTACTGCTTAAGGTGCATATAATTCCTTTTAAATATTTTTGTGTTCTGGTTTCATTAACAACTTTTTATATTTTTAGGTTCAAAGATCAAATCAGTGTACAGATTCTTGTATTAGAAATGACATGTCCAGTGTGTTTTTATGTGGCAGCCACAGCTGGGGACCTCGCACCTATAGAGCTTCCTGGTTAGTGCTTACTGTCCTTGCTTTGTAGTTGTTACACATTGTGTTGTAGTCATAATTGACTTTTGGTAGAGATTTAAACTGGGCTCAATAAAAGTGATAGAACTCATTTTACTTTTGTTCCTTAGAAAACAAACTAGTACTAGCAAAGAGGGAACTTTTGTGATAGATAGTTATTCGGTGTTCTACAATGTTTGCTTAAATAGGTTGTTGAGCATAATTTCGATATATGCTGGGGAAACATAAGTGTGAAATCATAAGTGTGGCACCTATGAAATCAACTGTGTCAGAGCTGATCCTGTACTCTGGATACATAGTGATCAACAGGTAGATATTGGGTATATAGTTGTGTGATTTAAATACTGATGTTTTAAAATCACACAGACTTATTGAGTCAACAAAGTAGAATTGTGATATTTTTAGAGCTTGTCTGAGTACTCAAGAAACAATTACATCTGATTCCCTTCATGAAAAGCTGAGGTAAATCTATTTTGGGTCAAGATAATGACACCCATTTTTATTTTCTTCTTTTGGATTAAAGTAGAACATGATTGTCCTGAGTAAGAATTTCTCACACCAGTTGGAGTTAATGTCCGAATTGAAGGTGATCTTAATAACTCTGTGTTAATAACTCAAGTGCCCACTCAGCCCAGCGTTCATGGCTTTCTGTCAGTCCTCATCAGAACTAGTACATGATGGACTTTTGAGACCAACCTAGCCTCTGTATCTAGGACTCTCAAAGGCGCACAACATCCTGCAGATGTTAATTCAGAATTCTAAGCAATTCTTTGTAGTATGCATTTAAATACAGTTTTGTTTTATAAAAGTTCTTGTGGCAGGGATGTGCTTATTTTGAAGGTGTTTATCTATGATGCTTGTGGAAACGTGTACTATTCACCTTATAACTCAGGCTTTTCTTAAACTTTCTGGGAATTCTAATGAAACTTTACTTTTTTTTTCCTTTTAGTACAGAATCTATAGAAATGAATGAAATCAGTGCATTGATTAGACAAAAACGACAGGAACTGGAGTTGTCATGGTTTCCTAATACATTACCTGGAAATGGAAGGTAAAAATTGTTCACTAAAACTTATATCTAATAAACCCCAAAATATCGCAAAATTCTTAACTATAGGCTCCATCTGTACTTCTAAAGGAGATTCTGTATAAATTAAACTTGGTGTTATAAATGCCTAATAAAGGTTACCTTCGTGCTATCTGCTGAAGCGTTGTTTCTGCATTTCTGTTTTCAGACATACACATTCTAATAGTGATTTGGTCATCTGCTTACTCTGCCCCTGCCTTAGGACTTTCTGTAGTCCAGTCTTTCCTTTCTGTAGTCCCAAGGCTGGTGCAGGGCAGATAGGTTCTACTGAGTTAGGCTTCTGCCAGCACTCATGGCAGTTCCTGAGCTTTCTGTTCTTCCTCATAACAGACTTTATCTGTCACTGGGATGGATGCTGTGTGTCCTGCTCTCATGCTTTAGAGATGGTGGAACATAAATACAAAGGAATTCTAATTCACACATACTTATACTTCCAACCATTTTTTGCAGTTCCTGTTTTTGTTTTTGTACTTACACAAGTTAAATATTCTTTTTTAAGTCTTATTTCTTGTAGAATCTCATCTGATCCTGACTGAAGTGGTCTTCCGTTAGGAGACTTAACTAAATCTCTAAATTTATTTAGAAAATGCTTGGGAAGTCGGTTGGACTTGAATGCAGACAACCTGGGGACCTTCCCTGCTGCACATCATTCCTCAGAACTGAGTTTAAGGACCTGTAAAGTGTAGCGTAGTATGAAGATTCCTTTAGGTGTTGGCCTGATAGAGGGAGGCAGGTTCAGAAGAGTGAGTGAGGATGCTTATTGAGAAATGAAAATGTTCTCTGTGTGTGTATTGTTTAAACATCATCAAATTGTATACTGAAATGAACTTATATTTTACATCAGCTGTACCTGAAAGTTGGTGTTTTTTATAGTAGCAAAAAAGAATAAAAGTTAAGATCTTTTTTTAAAGACTGAATTATTTTGTTTTTTTTTTTTCGAAGCTATATAACTATGTCTAAGTGTGTGTGTGTGTGTGTGTGTCCGTCCAAGTGTGAGTGCATGCACATTTGTGTGACTGCATTTGGAGGCCTGGGGAGGGCATCAGCCCCCTGGATCTGGAGTTAGCGTCAGTGCGTGAGCCATACAGCTCATTGGGACTGAACGAGTCCGAACCATTAAGCCACCATTCCTCACCCCGCACCCCCTGCTATAACTCCTCCCGCCCGGGTGGGGGTGGGGGTGGGGATCTGTGTAAAATATTCCATTATTTAAAAGAGAAACGTTTGCTTTCATTTTAATACAAAGATATGCCTTTAAAGTTTGTTTTTGTTTTGTTTTCTTTGCAAATATTTTGTGGCCATGTTTGGGTAATGAATAACCTTGGTTTTGCATGTTTAGTTAATGGACCAAAAAGTATAATTATTTTAATGTTATTTAAATGTATTTTAATGTTACTAATCTAATTTGTAGACTGTAGTAGCTCAAGTTTCTAGAGCACATAACTAAAGAAATCTTTGCTTAACTTTTCAGGGTTGGCTCCGTACCCTGGAGTGTAGAGACAGGCCTCCTCTCTCTGGCTTCCACAGACTTGCCAAGGACGGTTTTCCCAGCAAGTACCACGTCACTAGAGCATTTTGGTAAAAGTTTGTGAATTTACTTTTTGTTACAAAAATAATTATTACCTCCATTTGCCTTCACACACATGTGAGTGTTGATGATTTAGAATAAATGACAGTGATTTTTGGATATTTATGTACTATTTGGGCAGTGTGCAACTTTAAAATCATGACAACTAGAGTACATGTGCACAGTGGCTTATTATATAGCCATTTAAAAGGAAGGAATCCCATCTGTTGAAATGGATGAACCTGGATGGTGTTATGCTGAGTGATAGAGTCATGGCATGAAATGACGATAAACCTAATTACACTCAGGTGGAATTGAGATTACCATGGTAGTTACCATAAAGTGCAGTGGGCTGTGGTTGAGTATGGATTAGGGTAAGGGATAGTTATCATCTTGGAAAATGCTGAGTGAGTGTGAAATGTCCACATTATACATACACAGATAACTGTGGGATGGTGTGTATGTTAACTAGATTTTATCATTTCACAATATGTTCTTTAAAACATCATGTACATGGCAAATATATATAGCTTCATGGACTACTTTAATTTTCTAACTAGAAAATCTGTTTTAAACATTTTTAAAACTTAGAGAAACTGACTAGATGTCTTTTTTGTTTAGAGTTCGAATGTCTAAATCGTAGCTCTTTAAAAATAACATCTGTTAGTTCAGTATAGACAAGTAGTCTTTATACTCACACATGGGTAGCATTTCCTGTTTCCTTTGCCTAGAAAATGAGAGTTCATAAACAGTTTGTACCTAAGGAAATCCCTCTGTCTGTGCCCTCTGTCAGTACCATTAGAGAGATACTGATGGCCAGCTGGATGTGATGTGGCTCATGCCCATGGTCCCATGCTTGGGAGGTTGCAGGTAAGAGGGTCCAGGAGCTCAAGAGTATCCTTGACTACATAATGATATAGGGCTAACCTGGGCTACAAGAGAGAGTCGCAATTTCTTTCCCCCTAGATATTGATGAAAGCTATTACTCATTTGTTAGAGATGCACTTAACAGTTTGAGTCACAAGTATACTGTTTTACTGTATTTTAGTTACTTATTCTGAAACTAACTATAGTCAAATTCTATGTTAACACCTTTTATTTGTCTTCATTGTCAGGTACTTCTCATAAGGGATATGCATTAGCACATACCCAAGGAGGAGGAGAAAAAAAGCAAACTTCAGGCACATCAAACACCAGAGGATCAAGACGAAAACCTGCAGCAACTGCTCCTACAAGGAGGTCCACACGAAACACACGAGCCGAGACAGTCAGTCAGTCCCAGAAGTCCCCAGTGTCAAACTATTCTGAGTGTGATGCCCCAGGGAATAGTAATTCCTCTGTAAGTATTTCCCCTCCAGCTGAACCAGAAAAGCAAACAAGACAGGCTCCAAAACGGAAGTCTGTAAGGAGAGGAAGAAAACCGCCTTTATTGAAAAAGAAACTTAGGAGATCTGTACCTCCCGCTGAAAAATCATCCAGCGATTCAGTAGAGGAAGAAACTGTGGACTCTGACACTCCACCCGTGCTGGAGAAGGAGCAACAATCATGTGTAGAAAGCAGCAGCATTTGCTCGGTTCAGACAGATGAAGAGAATCATCTGCATCTGGAAAGTTGCAGTGAACAAACAGAAGAAAATGAACAAGCCAACAATCATGAGATGGAGGAGCAAACAGAAAGTTTAAATTCTGAATCTTGCACTCAGTATCCTCCTGTGCTTGTTGGAGAAGATACAGAGATAGAGGCCAAGGAGTTCTGTGCAGACCATGATATTTCACAAGACACTTCTCTAAGAGGAGGTGATTCCGCAGAAAACCAAGAGCAGGTGTCTGGGAGCTCAGAGCCAGAGGTACAGGCACTTGTGTGTACGCAGAGTCCTCCTGAAGGGTCTCTTACTTGTCCACCTTCTGACATTGAACAACAACCCATGTCCAGTCCCGTGGGTGAAGTATCTGATAACACCACACCAGTGGTTAGTGATGAAAGAAGAGAGGAGAGTCCCACTGTAGAAAGTGCTGATTTGAACGATGAAAGAAGAGAGGACAGTCTCACTGTAGAAAGTGCTGATTTGAACAATGAAAGAAGAGAGGAGAGTCTCACTGTAGAAAGTGCTGATTTGAACAATGAAAGAAGAGAGGACAGTCCCACTGTGGAAAGTACTGATTTGAACGATGAAAGAAGAGAGGACAGTCCCACTGTGGAAAGTACTGATTTGAACGATGAAAGAAGAGAGGACAGTCCCACTGTGGAAAGTACTGATTTGAAAGATTCTGCAGTAAACACAGAAGCATCTGTAGAGAGCCCCAAAATGGAATCTTCTGAGGGTGAAACTGTACATGACCTGAACAGACACTGTGCTCCCAGCTCAGACACTGAGCTGCCTGAGCAGATTCAAACAGAAAATACAGAAATAATTCCAGCATGTGAGCATATTCAAACAGAAAATACAAAAATAATCCCAGTGTGTGGCACTTCAGAAAATGAAAATTCTGATGCTGTTCAAGATTGTGAAGATAACTTATTAAAACATGATCTTGACAACCCCCAGTCAGATGCATTCTTAGAAGAAAGGACAGAATCTCTGGTTGAACATCCCATCCATGCAGAGTTACCTCACAGAGAGGTTGAACAGAGTGAGAAACATTTCAGTGAAGATAATAATGAAACAGTCCCTATGGAGTGTGATTCCTTCTGTAGTGACCAGAATGAGTCTGAAGTAGAGTCCTCGGCAAATCCTGACTCTAAACAATTGAGTGAAAATTCTGTGCCACACGGTTCTGACGACAAGCTGTCTTCTGATCCTGCAGTTGAGAAGGTTGAAACTGTAGCACAACCAGCTGAAAGCTTAGTGGATAAAGCCCCAAAGCCTCGTACTCGAAGATCTAGGTTCCATTCTCCATCTACAACTTGGTCTCCTAATAAAGATGCTGTACAAGAAAAGAGGCGTGCTCAGTCTCCGTCTCCAAAAAGAGAGACTGCAGTAGAAAGTCAGAGTACTCAGTCACCATCACCCAAAAGAGAGTCTGCCAGAGGACGGAGAAAATCTCGTTCTCTCTCACCGAAAAAAGATGTAGCAAGAGAAAGGAGGCAGTCTCGCTCTCCAAAGAGAGAGAATGCTAGGGAAGCTAAAAGATCTGAGTCAGGGTCCCCAAGAAGAGATACTTCTAGAGAGAACCAGAGGTCTCAGTCCCGAGTGAAAGATTCTTCCTCAAGAGAAAAGTCGAGGTCCCGGAGCAGAGAAAGAGAAAGTGATAGAGAAGCTCAGAGGAGAGAGCGAGACAGAGAGAGGAGAGCTAGAAGATGGTCCCGGTCCAGATCCCGCTCTCGATCGCCATCAAGATTAAGAACAAAAAGTAAGAGTTCATCGTTTGGTAGAAATGAGAGAGATAATTACTCTCCTCGGTGGAAGGAAAGATGGACAAATGATGGCTGGAGGTGTCCTAGAGGAAGTGACCGGTACCGGAGGAATGATTCAGAGAAACAAAATGAAAATACAAGAAATGAAAAAAATGACATGACTGCAGATACTAATGATCCAGGTTCCACAGATAAGCATAGAAATGACTGTCCCAGTTGGGTAACAGAAAAAATAAACTCTGGGCCAGATCCAAGGACCAGAAATCCAGAAAAGTTAAAAGATTCCCACTGGGAAGAAAACAGAAATGAAAATTCAGGGAATTCTTGGACTAAAAACTTTGGCCCCGGCTGGATGTCCAGCCGTGGTCGAGGCGGCCGTGGGAAAGGTGCTTACAGAGGTAATTTTACCTGTAGTGACCAGAGCGAGAACAGGTGGCAAAGCCGCACACCCCTCTCAGGGAGCGACTCTTTCAAGTCTGCGGAGCAGCAGCCCTCTAAGCGGAAAAATGAGCAGGAGCTGTCCTTTGGCACAGCAGCAGACAGGTCAGGGTGGACGTCTGCATCTAGCTGGGCAGTAAGAAAGACCCTGCCCGCAGACGTGCAGAGCTATTACTCCCGGCGCGGCAGGAACTCTTCAGGCCCACAGTCGGGGTGGATGAGACAGGAGGAGGAGACACCTGAGCAGGGTAACAGTTTTGGCTTGTTCTGAAAGTTTAACTTGAGAAAAAAAGATGCTATGATTATAACAGCTTGCATTGAAGTGATCTTTAACTCAATAGGTACTAAAATTATAACACTAAACCAAATTCCAGTGTTCGTAACTCACTTTTAATTATATAACTACGTAATAAATCAACATTTATTTTACTTAAATATATGTGTATATACACACGGGAGCTGGGGGCACGTTTCATGGTGTAGCCTTGGCTAGCCTGGAACTGGCTGTAAGAGACCAGGCGGTCTTAAATTCACAGATTCACGTACCTCTGCTTCCTGAGTACACCACCGTACCTGGCTAAATGAATATTTTTTTTTTTAGCACCAGATTTCACCAAAGGCTTAAATATTTTATGTGCTGTTTTGTACATTAGAGGAATTTGGGATGTTATTATACATAATTTAACTAGTATTTCATTTGTTTCTAAAACAAAAGAAAAAGCTGTTAAATATTTGGTATAACTTTTGTAATTTATGTGATTTTTTTTGAAACTAGTCTTTTGAATTAGTAATTTTTAATTTTTTCTTTTCTTCTGTTTTTGAAGACAGCTATGTAGCCCTTGCAATAATTTCCTAAGCAGAACAGGGTGGCCTCAAAGAGGTCCACCTGAGTGCTGGGGTTAAGAAGTGTGAGCCACCTCTTAGCTCTCTTTACTAATTTTGATGTATGCTATGTAACCTGGCATTAGAAACTTAGAGAATTTTTGTGTTGTTAAAATTGATTGCATATTTAAAACGACAAGATTAAATAAGTAGCTTTTGGTATTGTTGTCCTAAGCCTATTGCTATTTGATTCTGTGTTTATGATAAGTATGACATGTTTTTGTTGTTACAAAGCCTTTTTTCTTTTGACAGATTCTAACTTAAAAGACCAAACAAACCAAGTTGACGGTTCTCAGTTGCCTGTGAATATGATGCAGCCACACATGAGTGTGATGCAGCCTCCAGTGAATGCCCAGCACCCGCCTATGGGGATCTTCCCATACCCAGTGGGTGTTCCCGCCCCGATGATGAATATGCAGCGGAACCCATTCACCATGCACCCTCCGATGCCCCTGCATCTCCACACAGGAGTACCTCTCATGCAGGTAGCTGCCCCTGCAAGTATACCTCAGGGACTGCCACCACCACCCCCTCCACCACCATCCCAGCAGGTCAGCTACATCGCCTCACAACCAGATGGGAAACAAGTGCAGGTATGTTTTTAGCTTGAGTTAAATCAACAGTCCTTATAAACAGAGTAACTAGGGACAGACATTTTAAGAAAGGGTTTCCTTGCATGTAGAAATGGTGGTATATTTGGTTAGAAATTACTCATTATCCTCTGCTAATTCCTATTTCCAGCCCCAGGAAATTGGCCAGGACCATACATGCTGTGTGCTTGCCATTATTTATAGCCAAATACATCTCTGTTGTTTGGCTGGATCAAATTAGTGAATTAGTTATCAAGTTTGAGTTCACTTTAAAATTTTCTTACAATCTTAAAGGCTTTTGGGAGCAAGGTGATTGGAAATTAGTGAATACTTGTGGGAGTCTTGCTTGGGTAAACTTTGGATAAAGATTTTATCCATTACCGTCTGCTGTATTTCCATTTTAAATTTACTGCACTAAGAGACGAATCGCTATGGGCAACAGAAATGCAGATACTTGGCAAACATTTTTGGTGCTTGTAATTTATTGATACTGATCATGTTTTTCTATTGATTGTATTTTCATTGCTCTGTGTGTGTGTGTGTGTGTGTGAGAGAGAGAGAGAGAGAGAGAGAGAGAGAGAGAGAGAGAGAGAGAGAGAGAGAGAGAGTGTGTAGACATGGTGCATAACACCCTGTGGGTGTGTGGATGTCAGAGGATAACTTTTAGGAGCCGATTTGCTATCATGTGGGTCCCAGGGATCGAACTCAGGTCCTCAGGTTTGTGTGGCAAGCACTTTTACTCCAGCCATTTTGCTGTCTTCAGCTACGTAATTTAAAAGACATTTGACATTGAAATAAAGGCTGTATTTAAGCATACATTTGGTTTTCCTCACCTGGCCCTTTATGTTTCCTAAACTAAGTGCTTCTCTGAGGCATAAGGTTGAATCACTTTTTCTGTCATTGCTGATACATGACGTAAATATTTCTTTTGAGTATAGTACTCTATTGACAGATATTTAACTCTTTAAAACAGGGCCTTCCAAGTGCTTCTCATGTAAGTAATAACATGACTACACAAGTGCTGCCTGCTCCATCAGCAGCCCCAGCAAACACGGGATCAGTTCAGGGACCAAGTTCTGGTAATACTTCGTCATCAAGTCACGTCCAAGCCTCTAACGCTGCTGTAAAATTGGCAGAAAGCAAAGTAAGTGTTACAGTGGAAGCCAGCGCAGATAGCTCGAGGACAGACAAGGCAAGTTCCAGGTTGAGAGCAACCACACAATTCTGTATACAGTAAAGATGGACGATAACAGCGTGGATTTTATGAGAGGTGGAGGGGATTTGTTATTACGAGTTTGAAATTCAAAGTTGGATTTTGTCTAAATGGTATTGATGCTTGGTGAGTTACTGCTAATATTGCTTAATCATTTTTAGAAATGTTTGGTATGGGGCCTGTTGACTTGACTCAGCAGGTAAGAGCACTGACTGCTCTTCCAAAGGTCCTCAGTTCAAATCCCAGCAACCACATGGTGGCTCACAGCCATCTGTAATGAGATCTGACGCCCTCTTCTGGTGTGTCTGAAGACAGCAACAGTGTACTTATGTATACTAATAAATCTAAAAAAAAAGAAGAGAGCGAGAGCAGAGGGAGCAAGCAGCCCCTTTAAAAAAGAAATGTTTTATATGTGCATGCATCTTGTTTATGTCATTTGAAAAGTTGCTTACAATGTCTAAATGCATTGTTCTCAATTTCATCAACTTCTAGAAAGCATTTGAGAGTGTAAGACTGACAGATTAATTATACATTTTTTATTCTTATCAGAAATTGCAAATTCAAGAGAAAGCAGCACAGGAGGTGAAACTGGCTATTAAGCCGTTTTATCAGAATAAAGACATCACTAAGGAAGAGTACAAAGAGATCGTGCGGAAGGCAGTGGACAAAGTAAGTGTGGCTACAGCGTGAGTGCTGTAGCCTCTTCAGCTGGGATTTTTCATAGTGCCATCTTTTTGGCATTGAGCTTGACACCCCCCCCCCCCCCCGCCTTGTTTTCTAGGTTTGTCATAGTAAGAGTGGAGAAGTAAACTCTACCAAAGTGGCCAATCTGGTTAAAGCGTACGTAGACAAGTACAAATACTCACGGAAGGGAAGCCAGAAGAAAGCTCTGGAAGAACCCGTGTCTACAGATAAAAACCTAGGCTGACGGGAGGAGCCCTGCCCAGGACACTGTGGAGATGTCTGTAGCGTGCACTTCAGCGTGCTCCCTGACTGAATCACACCCAACTGTGATGGAAATCTGGTTTTGATAAAATTATTTTTTTTATTGTAGGATATGTTTTGTTCAAAATATAGCTGTGCACTGCAACTTCTACATCTAACCCTAAACTCCAATAAAACAAATTCAAGGGAAAACCAAGGGTGTAATGGAATGTGCGTTTCTGTCAGGAATGTGCTCCTCTCGTGTGGATACTGAAAGATGTATAGCTTTTAAGGAGAACAGCGGCCTGCATAAGCCAGAAGCCTGTACGAGTGCCGGCTTTGGAAGACGTCTGTCTGGATCTATGTACAATACATTTATTCTGTCAGGCTCAAAGAGGATGACCTTTAGGACCTTGCCCTCTAACTATAGAAACTTAAACAGTGTGTTGCTATTAAATCTATCTGATACTAATAGAGCATGCCAAGTGCAGGGCCCAAATACGGAGTTGTGAAGCACACATCTGAGTAAATGGCTTAGACGGAGAGCAAGTCATCCTGAGTAGAAATCAGCCTCACACCTGAGGGTGCTCCTCGCCTCTTTGTCACCAGGTGAAGGTCACACTGTGTGTTGCTTTTGTTGTCTTCTCTCCCAACCTAGGAAAAAATAAAAAATTAGTGGTTTAATTTGCTACATTACAACTTTGCCATTTCAAGGCTTTGTTGAATTTAGAAGACTAATTTGGGGAAAAAAACCAAAACTATGCTCTTTCATTATACCTTCTATTTATCAGTGGTAGTAAATTACTTGTGCCACCTGGAGACATGCTACTTGGTGGTGAGCTTCCTGTCCGGGGGACTAGCATAGGTTACACGACCTGCTTCTGCAGCTCCGGGTTGCTTTTCCTGTGTCATGGTGTCAGTGAAATTCTTCTCACACCTCAGAAGTTCCCTAATGGGGCTGGCGAGATGGCTCAGCAGGTAAGAGCACTGACTGCTCTTCCAAAGGTCCACAGTTCAAATCCCGGCAACCACATGGTGGCTCACAACCACCGGTAATGAGATCTGAGGCCCTCTTCTGGTGTGTCTGAAGACAGCTACAGTGTACTTATTTATAATAATAAATAAAAATGAATAAATAAATAAATAAGAAAGAAGTTCCCTAATGGTTTACAGTGAATAAAGTGTTAATTTGTTGATTGGTAGCTGTGCTGCACAATTCTAGATATGATAACTATGTCTGACAGAAGAAAGGAAAATTAAATAATGCTATTTTTGCATAGATATCAGGGACTAGAGTTTTTTGTTGTTGTTGTTTTTAAAGCACCAAGATGTTAATATGTTGATGTTTATGAAAAGTGGGTTGACAGTGATTATGACACTTACTTTCATTGACATCTAGAAAGGAAACTGATAAACTTGGATTCCAGTGACAGTGTTCAGTAGGTATCAAATAGCTGAGAAGATGTGCCAATAATATGGGGATAGATCAGGATAAACACTCAGTGAGGCCTACCCATTCACTGACAAGGACAGTGGTCTCTGTGAGACTGTACTTTCTAGAGTACAGGCAACCTGGTTCTCAGTTCTGCATAATGCATTCCAGCTAGCTTTGAAAGGAAGGCTAATTTTGTGATTTTAACCCATAGTGATTGCACTAGGTAAATAAGGTTTGTTAGGTTGTGCTTATAGTCCTAAAACATTTCCAAAAAGTTTGTGATCTTCTTTTCTACATTTCTGTCATTTATGATGCAATATTTTACATTTTTAATTAAAGTCTGTGTTCAGCTTATGATGGCAGATGTTTGGAAGACAGTTGCAAACACCAGCGGCTCACCTTGTTCCTTTCAGTTCAGGATCCCTTGAACAGTGGTGCCCACTTCTGGTCCTGCTTTGACATTTGTGTGTCAGATGCTGTCTGTCCTCGTTCTTCTGCAGCAATGCTCTGCCTGCATTGTTCTACTGACACCTGGGAGTAAATGGCAGTTTAAGTTGTGTTTTATACTGTTTAGCTCTTGCAAAGCAAGTTTTAAAGTTTAGGGGAAAAGTAGGCGCTGTGTGAACTCTTAAGGTCCCATGCTTTGGTAGAACTCCACTCTTTTTGAAGTTCTGTGTTCTGTATCTGGTAGGGCACTGGGTCGAGTGCTTCAGAATAGCTCATTTCTAATATATTCTAGTATTAGAATATACTCTGGATTAGAAATACATTAGAAATGTATTCTTACTGGGTTAGAAAACGCATACTTTGCATTAAAAAATACCATTGCTTTTACATTCTTGGTTTCTCATTTTTTTCTTAGAAATCCACATTCGTTTTGCACGTATATGAGTTAACACAGTTTGGGAGTTGCAGGTCCCTCTTGATCGTGACTCAGTATTGACTTGACCTTTGGCGCCATGGGCCCTTTAACTTGGCAGTCACATTGACCTATGTTTCAGGTTGTAGAAATGCCCAGTAGGACTTACTCATTATTTTAACATTCCAAAGGCTGTGCAGTTGTTTGTTGCTGTTTTGGTGATGACCACTACATCTTCGCCATTACCTGCCTTCAAATGGCCATGGTGTGTTTGCTGACCGTCCCTGCCCACCCCCCACACCCAGACATGTGGCCTCAAGCGTGGTGGCTGCCCTGAGTTTGAGACATGGTAGTATAAGTTGCAGTGCTGTCTGCTGAAACAACACTCTAAAAACAGATTGTGGTCTGTAATATATCCTAATAAATTTTTTTGCTAAACAAAGTAGTGTCTTTAAAATTTTATTAAGTTTTCTGGGGAATGCTGACTTTTATATCAGTTTACACCATTTCCAATGTGTTTAATTATTTCTTGGATTTTTACCAAAGTAATGAGCATCATGACTACATTAATATCTAGGCAATAAAAAAGGTCAGAGTTAGCTATAAACATATATTTTAATAGTAGTTTTCCTAATTATATAATCACTGTAGCAAATTTAAAACATTGAGTAATTTCTAAAGATGGAAGAGACTGGGAAGCAAAAGAAAAAATTATCTGTAATTCTACCAAAGTTAACTTCTTGCAAGCTTGGCTTCAATGCACATTATATGTTATGACCTATTCTTTTCAACTAATGTATTGAGAATATTCCATTTTAATAAAAATTAATTTGACAGCATGACTACTGGTGACTGTATAGTATTCTATTACACAGATGTACTTTGAAAACAGTCCCTTAATATTGGATGTTTGTTTGATGTTTTGCTTTGTTCTTTTGGTTTTGGTTTTTTTTGTTTTGTTTTGTTTTTGAGGCAGTCTCACCATGCAGCTGTGGCTGGCTTTGAACACCTTTACATAGATTAGGCAGGCCTCAAACTCACAGAGATTCTGCCTTGCCTCCAGAGTTCTGGGATTAAAGGTATACACCATCATGCTTAACATTATTTGTACAAATATTGATTACATAAATTAGTGGAGTACAAAGTTTTACTTAAAAATGTTTTTGTCCTAGCCAGAAAGTGGTGGCACATGCCTTTAATCCCAGCACTTGGGAGGCAGAGACAGGCAGATGAGTTCGAGGCCAGCCTGGTCTACAGAGTGAGTTCCAGGACAGCCAGGGATACACAGAGAAACCCTGTCTCCAAAACCAAAACCAAAATGTTTTTGTCCACGTGTAGGGCATGGAGCTTTGGCCTCAGGATGTGGGAGGCCGAGGAAGGATGGTTAGGGATTCGAGATGGTCAGCTGAGTTTGACTTCAGCCTGGGTTATCCGATACTCAGAAAACAACCCAAAGTTGTTCATAGGAGAGCATTTTGTAGATGAGTTTTTATACCTACGTTGTACTGTTAGTTATGAATAGTTTAAGAATTGGCTATTCATTAATTTTTGCTAAAGATTGACAAATTCTAAATTTGTATATTTTCAATTATTACTAGTATTTACTTCAGGTCATTTTTTTGTTTGTTTTGTTTTTGTTTTTTTTTTTTTTTTGTCTATAGAGACACACCAGGAAAAAAGTGTTTCTTTCCATTGTCAAACTAGTTTTATGAGGTCTGTGGCAAAGCGCATTTCACGTCCCTGCCCTTGTTGTGACTACTGCTCTGGGTTGCTCTTTGCCTGCCTCATAGGACAGCGATGCATCCTGCAGTCAGTATGCGGATTCACTGTACTCTCTGAAAGCAGTGGTTGGTTGGTTGTTACCTGTCCTGGTGAGCTCCCTCTGTGATTGGTTGATGATTTTTACCTTCTCTGTTTACTCTGGCGACTGGATTTCAGAATATTCCTATTTTAAATCTGGATAATTCATTCTCGGAGGAGTTTAATTCATTTGAACCTACCCTTTGTCTGTGTTTCTAGCCTGCCTTTTTTTGTGCACCATGTGCATGCCTGATGCTCAGAGCAGAAGAGAGCATCATGTTCCCCAGAACTGGGTGCTAAGATCCCAACCCCAGTCCTGAAAGCAGCAATGCTGAGCCATCTCTCCAGCTCCTAATTCTGCTTTTGATGTTGATACTGAACACGACTAAGACTTCTTCCTAGGGTCTTTATGAATATTCAGTTGTTCACCACCACACACCTACCTACCTACCTCTTATGTGTCAGCATTTGATTCTTCACATGTTAAATTTGATATTGCCATAGTAACAGCATATTTACTGACTTTTACTATGTCATTTGTGTTCCTTCCTTGTTTAATTTATAAAGCCAATTCTGGTATTCATATGAAGATCGAAGTGTGTAAATATGAACTGTTATCGAATTTCATGATTACTTAGTGATGGCGCCAGATCAGAGTTTAGACACCTAAATCCGTGCTTGACTGGTGTGTAAACCTCAGAATAGGAGGAGCAGCTGGAACTAGTGAACGAGGTGCTGGAGGATGCAGCTCGTTTGACGCAGGTGAGTGAGGGAGGTGAACCTGGGTCAGTTGTGCCCCTTCACTTTTATTCTTTTTGTTTTTTTCGAGACAGGGTTTCTCTGTGTAGCCCTGGCTGTCCTGGAACTCACTCTGTAGACCAGGCTGGCCTCCAACTCAGAAATCCGCCTGCCTCTGCTTCCCAAGTGCTGGGATTAAAGGCTTGCGCCACCACTTCCTGGTGCTCCTTCACTTTCTCCCTTTGGTAATGTTGGGCATTTAAATCAGAGCTTTGAACATATGCGCTAGGCAAGTTCTTTACCAACAAGCCACATCCTGGATTTTTACCCCCTTTTTAATAATACTCTTGGAGTATGAAACATTCAATTTAGAAGCCATTGGTTTGTTGTTTTTTAAAAGGCTTTACCATTTCCTTAGAAAATGTATATGAGTTACTGGAGAAATGGCTCTGCAGTTAAGATATGTGCTGTTACCTGCTCAAACACCGGACCTGAGCTCAGAGCCCAGAACTCACCTCGGGAAGCTCACACCTGTCTGTAACTGGCATGCCCATTTCCACTCTCAGAAACATATGCATCATTAAGAATGAGAATTTTCTTTAAAGCTTATATGAATATCGAGTCAAAACTAACAAGGTGCCGCCCTGAAATCACAGCGTCGGCATGGATTCCCAGTGTGCTCCGCTATGTGCGCTGTCTTGTACTCTTAACATGTCCCTCTATCTGACCAAAGGAACAAGACAGGCAGAACTTCTCAAACTTACTCCTTTGTGACTACAGTGTCCTTTGTGCTGCTTTCTCCAGATTCTAAAACGCCACCTCCCTCTCATGTTTGGCCCAACACAAGATAATTTTGTTTTCATCCAGTGAACCAGTTTCCATAGTGACTCTGGAAAACCCTTTACATTAATTAATTTTGTGCGTAGGCCTCTTGTGATTGAAACAGGTTTCGGTCCTCTCAGAGTGACTGTTGTTTTCCTCTGTACCCAGTCAGCTGCAACAGTCCAGTTCCTGTAATGTCCTGAATCCTTACACACATGGTGTTTACATGCATTGGCTGTTGATAGTGTAGTTCAGTTTAGGCACTGGAAGAGTCATCTGCTAGTGTGGTTGTTCTCTATGTGTTCATTAAACAAGGGAGGAGACTGAGCAAGCTGCTAGCCAGATGGTGCACAGAGTGTGTGTGTGCAGCTGGGGATGGGAGGTGAGGTGGTGTGTGCAGTGCCCTGACCCGCCTGGTGGGTCAATAGACCTAGGAGTGAGCAAGACAAGTGCAGTCACAGCACTTTCCTTAGCGGGGAGGCAGTGAGGCGGAATGAGTTGGAGTAGCTAATGCAGAAAGTTTCTGACCAAAAATACCGCAACAACCCCAAGCCTAAGGTGGCTTCAACAGAGATTGGTGGAGGAGGTAGCTTTGAATTGGGTTTTTCTCTTGAGGGCAGCAAAGCCTGCTGGAGGGTTAGCTCAGTGGTAGGCTTGCCTGGCATTCATGGAGTCATCTGGGGTTGGATTCGCAGCACTGAGTTGGGGGTTGAAAGCACCACCCATAACCATTTCTCAAGTCGCTCAATTCAAGTTGTTAAGTCCAGTCTTACAGGCCAGGGCTTAAATTTCATCCAGCTTTGGTGAAAGCCCACACAGTGTCCTGGGAGGATGTTTGTGTGATTAAAACCTTTTCATCCACGTTACCCCTTTGTACTTAGTGGGGAATTGGGGGCAGGGGTCAAAACGAACTGGATTATTAAGCTATTTTGGGACTGCTTTAAATGTTTGTAGAAAAGGCAGAAAATAGTGCTTTGTAACTTTAAATGGAAAAAGGGTACAAACAATATGTAATACACTTGAGGCAGGACCTTGTAATCTCCCAGACTGGCCTCGAACAGTCTTCTTCTCTCTCACACATTCTTAGATTAACAGGTGTAAACTACATGAAAACTCATTCCAAACCATAAATAGAAGCTGCTTCTGGGGCAGTGTCAGATTATACCTTTATGCTTTTCCTTGGCTTCTATGTAGTGGGGAAAATATGATCAAAATATAATTTCCCCCTTCCAAAGTTTGCTTATTGCTTGGAGAGTCAGGGGAGAAAGGCTGGAGGCAGTCTGCAGAGCTGACCACTCCTACACTGGAGTTGGCCTTTCACTCCCTCCCTTGAGTGTCTATGACTTGGTAGGGGGACTGGGCAGCTGATGGTTGTGACTCAGTAGGCTGAGTATGACTGTGACTCTTAGTATGCCTGAGAGTCCAGTTAATGGTCAAGTAGTGGTTCCCAAGTCCTAAGCAGTTGGAGTTTATCTCAGTCCTGTGTGTATTAGGATCATGCTAAGTGAAGGCAAGTGGGAAATCTTGGCTTTAAAGCTCAGGTCCAGGGCAGTGTGTAACCATCTTCACAGCCCGTGCTCTCTGAGCTGCTCAGCTCTTCTGCAGAGTGGCTCTGAGGATTGAGTGCTCCGAGGATTGAGTGCTCTGTCTTGACATTTCTGTAGACAATTCCAGCTTGTGAAGTCACCTCTGGTTTTCTCATCCCTTGTACAAACATGGAAATGTAACTTTGTAATCTAGGTACATATTTATTTAGCTTTTTTTTTTCTTTTTAAAGAATGCAGTTCTTAAGCCAACCCTAAATCAATTCAGTCTGCCTGTGGGGTGGGGTGTTAAAAGCAGGTCCAGCCCAGTGTGCATCCAAGGAGGAAAACCATGTGGAACTTGTTTGGGTCCTCTGCAGATGCACTGGACAGCAGCCTGTCTGACATGCTCAGACATACCTGGTAATATTGGGACACAGGCATCTAACCTTTGAATTCTAGCCTCATTAACTATCTGGGTTTTGGCCCCACTAACCACTTAAAAAAAATGGTAAAAAAAAAAAATGGCAAACTTTCTGCTCGATAGTTGAACAATTGGTGCAATTCAACTGTAGAGACCCACCAGTTAGTAGGGTGTGTGCACTAATTGAAAATTTTATGTTTGTCTAGAAGAGTTTGCAACATTGCTTTTTAAATTTACTCTGAAATTAAATTTGTCTCCTTAGCCATAGGCTCATGTGTTCCATGTGGACCTGGAACCTTCTGTGTAGCTGAGAATGACGATGCATTGAGGACTGCCCTGCTCTCACCTTGTCAGTGCCAGCTTCGTCCTCAGTCACCCACAGCCAGCCCTCACAGCCATCTCAAAGCACACAGCTGTTACTTGCCTCACTCAGTAGCATTGCCTTAGCATGTGAAGCAGGCTATGGAGAACACTTGGTTAACCTCAGAGCATGCTGGGTTGGCCCTCCTGACTTCCTTTCTTCCTAGAGTGCTCAGGCTGCTGCCCCGCGAACCTGCTTAAGCGGTCATTCAGTTCTGTTACTGTTGAATCCTGTGACAGGTTCGCCCATCTGACCTTCCAGTCTCTTTTTTTTTTTTTTTTGAGGTAGAATGGATGTAGTCTTGGCTGTCCTGGAACTCACTATGTAGTCTAGGTTGGCCTCAAACTAAGAGTTCTGCTTGTCTCTGCCTCCTGGGTGCTGGGCTGAAAGGCCTGACTACAGATGGAATACCACACCTAACAGTGCCATTTCGAGCTTCCCAAAGTAA